>NC_137922.1:32603988-32605607 GCF_963457725.1 Sprattus sprattus | reverse complement strand
TTAGTCTTTCACAGCTGGACACACACACACACACACACACACACACACACACACACACACACACACACACACAGGACTGTTTGCAAGCCTGTCCACATCATGGCACACACACACACACACACACACACACACACACACACACACACACACACACACACACACACACACACACACTTCAGCCCTTTCACCATTCATCACTGTGCCCATAAATACACACACTTGAACACAAAGCTTGCACTCATCTGCAGTGCCATGGCCTCACCCTCCACCTCTTAGACTCATTCTCGTAGGCCACTCCATCCACACACAGCCGTACAGTGTGTGCTTTAAGAGGCACCCTGCTCTTCTTTCTAGCACAAACCCAACCCCCCCTATGTCAGTACGGACGCTTGTCTCGCTCGCTCTGTGTGAGACAGGGAGAGGTGAAACAGGAGTAATTTTTGGCTAAATGGGCGTCTAAGCAAATGAAGGCCAGTCGTGTGTGTGTGTGTGGGCGCTCCTTTTGATTGCTGATCTAATGATGTGTGAGTAAGGGTGTGTCAGGGCCGCAGTTATCCTGACAGAGGAGACGGCCCTTGCAGGAAGGTGTGTTAGAATAGCACTAGTGACACACAAGCGCGCGCACACACACACACACACACACACACACACACACACACACACACACACACACACACACACACACACACACCTTCATAACCCACCAGTATATAAGGACTATTGTGTAAAGCTACCTCTAAAGCTCTTATTCCAGACACATATTTATAATAGTCAACAATAAACAGGCAAACACATCACAAAAGAAAAGAAAGATGGTCAATAAAAGTGACTTTCTGAGGTGAATGTATGCAGACAATGAGCACTGATGAAATGGTGAATAGCAGGCTGTTTATGTATGGAGCTGTCCTGTCTTTGATCTTAATGTATAGCAAAGCAATGGATTTGTCATGGGGTAGAGTGTCTGTGTAAGAGACAGCTGAGCAGTGATGTCAGATACTGAAGGTTATGTCAGGGGAAAAATAGAGGAACTTCACAAACTGTTCTCCAAACAGTGATGAAGTAATGAGATACTGAGAAACCTCTGACTTGCACAGAAGCATGTTTTACCGCACGTCCGCCTCTTTAACCTGCATGATGCTTTTCAATGTCTGGCGGGGACATCTAATTGAATCTCTTCACAGTTTGACATTGACCACACGGTTACAAAATTGGCTGATCATTTAACTCAACAAATTGTTAACAAATTTGTTTTAACTTTTCATTAAATATGTTTTATTGCTAATACGGGTTCAGTTATGTTGCTTGAATTAGAAGCACAAACTACATAAAGCTGTTTTTACTTCTTTGAAAACTTTTTTTGTTATTTTATGTTTGTTATTTGATATTTATGGTTTGATAAGCGCATATTCAGCGCATTTTTTCCATCGCATTAGCAGTAATAGGACATTTACCCCTAAATAATATTCTATATATATATAATTTTTTTTTCATGCGTGTTTATTAGGCCCATAGGCCTAAACATTAAATAATGTGAAGACCACAGCAATGATTACACTTTGGTGGTTTGAACTGTGCTAGGATTTTATCAATTCAACGACATATTTAACCATTTCACAATG
>NC_137922.1:32556488-32598988 GCF_963457725.1 Sprattus sprattus | reverse complement strand
CTCAGCGCTTCAATTCCACTGAACACTCCAAACTCCATCATAACAGAACGTTCCCAAGCGCCTCCATCACCATACTACAGCTTGTGAGCTATTTCGCTCTCGTTCGCTCGCTCTCTGCGACTGTCTGGCCAAATTTCACAGGAAAGAAATTCCATAGATTCTTTCCCAAACATTTTCACCCTTGCGTTGGTAACAAGGGAGCGTTGATGGGAAATGTAGTTCGGCACTCTGTCCAGAAGTAGCCCCCTGACTGAAACTAACTTTTACTTTTACAGTAAACTATAAATTCAGTTTTCGACTGGCTTACAAAGTTTCAATTCACATCACTTTGCGTTATCTTTCGAGGAAAAAGTTGGACATATTTTTAAACAAATAGTTGTGTAAATAATAATTGCTAAGGCGATGTTTTCGTATGCCTGATTTATAGAGTATTACGGAATGTACATTCTTTCTTCCATTGGTTTGCACGCATGCGTGTGCAGGCTAGGTTTGCACAGATGCACGTGAGTCTGTACGGATCCCCCTAAGGGTCAAGGTGGGAATTTTGTTTTGACGGTGAGATTTTTGCGTTCCCTCGCAATAGCCTACTTTTGCGTTCCCTATCTGCAGATCTCTTTAATGCTTTCTTCTAGTGAGCCCTCTCATACGAAGTATTCGTTTACGTTTACTTTCGCTGATTTCATAGCCATGCTTATCATTAGGCAGTAAAACTAAACTTACTGTGAGGGAATGCAAAAGTATTGCAAGGGAATGCAACAGTTTTGCACGTGAAAGCAAAGCAGTTGTGAGGGAACGCAAAAGTATTGCAAGGGAATGCAAACATATATACATTCTCACCATCAAAAAGAATCCTACCTTGACCCTTGACTGAGGGAGTATTCCGTAGTAGGCAACTAAACGTGGAACTATTAGTCCACATAGATGAAGAGATGTAGGGTTGAATAATAAGGTTATAGGCAAACCTTTAGGTCTCTACATAGTACTAGATCGTTTAAACATCATATTACACACATCTATTCAAGTTTAAGAGTTGTGCTTTTTGGATCTTATTTCTAGACTCTGTCCAGACAACTTTTGCATGCATAGCTACGAACATGTTCTTAAAAGATAAGGATTGGCTGGGGGTAATGTTTGAGATTGAAATGTATTTTCTTTGCATTACGCTCAACGAGCAGCTACATGCACACGCATCTGAAATCGGGTAGCCTACTAAAGGCCGAATTATGCTCTGTTTTAGACGTAACGTGTAAGCACGTAAGATACATAACCCCCCCTTGCGCGGTAAAATATCCCCCCTTACGTGCTTAAGTGCGTCGCCCAAAATTCCTGACTATGCGACTAAAGGCCGAATTATGCTCTGTTTTAGACGTAACGCCTAAGCACGTAATTTACACAAGGAACTTGTTTTAGACAAGTTTTGATTTAAGGTTCGTTTTAGACGCAGAGCGTGTTGCAAGGCTTGTGTTGCGTGTTGCAAAGCAAATTGACGCCAGAACTGTAGATTTATTTTGAGTTAAGTAAGCCTATTTATTGCAGCAGGACAAAGGAAAAAAACTTACCAGAGCATGAAAGTGTAGTGGGCGAAAGTACAAATGTTGGCAATTCAGTACCAGTGGCGAAAAAGACATGACGCAAAAGTTCGTTTATTGACATCTTTTAATGACTGCGACAGGCTTTAAAACGATGTGTTTATGAGTTACATTATTTAAGATGAGGTGGTAAACGGTGAGAGAATCTCATCATGTTGTAAATGCTTGTAACTACAATGGTGCTGGCCATCAGTTAAGCCCACGTTAATGTTAACTTTTGTATATGAGCAGACCGGGCTCATTCTATCAAAATCGCGGGTGCAATTGATTGATTCACGTCAATATGAACTCAATGAATGATACCACCATGACTCACAAGTGGTGGAAAATGAATATGAAAGTATTTGTTCGTGAATTAGCACATTTTCTCCTAACAATCGCGGGTGAGAATGGGATATTCTCTAAGGTAACGGCAGGTTACTGTTAACTTTTGTATATGAGCAGACCGGGCTCATTCTATCAATCTCGCTGGTGCAATTGATTATTCACGTCAATATGAACTCAATGAAAGATATCACCATGACTCACAAGTGGCGGAAAATGAATATGAAAGTAGGCTACCTATTTGTTCGTGAATGACCACATTCTCTCCAAACAATCGCGGGTGAGAATGGGATATTCTCTCCATAAATTCGCGGTAATTTAAGCATTCTATAAGTGTTTAAAGAGGATTTGTAAAGGAGTTCATGTCTTTGGACCTCTTCTGTTATGTTTGTTCCTAATCCATAAGAAAAGGCTTGTGAGACGGTCTGCAGGGTATTCATGATTTTAAAAAATGTCTGGGTCTAAAAAAGGCTGTAGTATGCTATTAACCCGGAAACGTGAGACTCTGTGAAAGGTTGTGGTAGCCGGCCAATCACAGCCTTTGCGAGCTGTGTAGGGCCGTAGTGTTTTAGTCGCATAGTCAGGAATTTTGGGCGACGCACTTAAGCACGTAAGGGGGGATATTTTACCCCGCAAGGGGGGGTTATGTGTCTTACGTGCTTACGCGTTACGTCTAAAACAGAGCATAATTCGGCCTTCAAGGCGGCTGCATGCTACAGCGTTGGGGGTTAACGGTTGCGCAAAATTTACTCGGTGCAGTTCATGCTCCCAAAGGTTGCGCGTGTTGTCATGAGCCTGCCATTTGCCTGGCAGATACAAAGCTGTTTCCCTAACAGAAAGTCTGAAGCTTGAAGTTCTTTTCAAACCTTTGCTTGGGTAGCACTGTTAAACTGAGCAGACATGCATACTACATTTGAGTAATCTCATCACGTAACATTCGTTTTCTAAAAACAATCACATAGTATTGCATGTTTAACTGTGGTAGAAAATACGTTAGCTTAATGCTAACGTATATGGAAAATCCTATAGACACCGCGCTAGGTATTAGCATCAAGTAATTCACGTTAATGTTTTTGTATGAGCCTGACATTTGCTCTGCAGATAGATAACAGGTTCCCTAACAGAAAGTCTGAAGCTTGAAGTTCTTTTCAAACCTTTACTTGGGAAGCACTGTAAAACTGAGTAGACATGCAGAATATTTTAGTAACCTCATCTCGTATCATTCGTTGATAGAATGCAGGCTGCGAGGCTCGCGTAAGGGCTTACGTAAAAACTGACGCAAGTCTAGAAAAAGGGGCCGACGCACGCAAGACGTAAGAAGTCGCGCAAGGGTCGCGCAAGGGGCTTGCGCGGCCTCTTGCGCTTGTGCTTACGCTTACGTAAGGAAGCATGAATCAGCCTTTAGACGTAACGCGTAAGCACGTAAGATACATAACCCCCCCTTGCGGGGTAAAATATCCCCCCTTACGTGCTTAAGTGCGTCGCCCAAAATTCCTGACTATGCGACTAAAGGCGGCTGCATGCTACAGCGTTGGGGGTTAACGGTTGCGCAAAATTTACTCGGTGCAGTTCATGCTCCCAAAGGTTGCGCGTGTTGTCATGAGCCTGCCATTTGCCTGGCAGATAGAAAGCTGTGTCCCTAACAGAAAGTCTGAAGCTTGAAGTTCTTTTCAAACCTTTGCTTGGGTAGCACTGTTAAACTGAGCAGACATGCAGACTACATTTGAGTAATCTCATCACGTAACATTCGTTTTCTAAAAACAATCACATAGTATTGCATGTTTAACTGTGGTAGAAAATACGTTAGCTTAATGCTAACGTATATGGAAAATCCTATAGACACCGCGCTAGGTATTAGCATCAAGTAATTCACGTTAATGTTTTTGTATGAGCCTGACATTTGCTCTGCAGATAGATAACAGGTTCCCTAACAGAAAGTCTGAAGCTTGAAGTTATTTTCAAACCTTTACTTGGGAAGCACTGTAAAACTGAGTAGACATGCAGAATATTTTAGTAACCTCATCTCGTATCATTCGTTGATAGAATGCAGGCTGCGAGGCTCGCGTAAGGGCTTACGTAAAAAAATGACGCAAGTCTAGAAAAAGGGGCCGACGCATGCAAGACGTAAGAAGTCGCGCAAGGGTCGCGCAAGGGGCTTGCGCGGCCTCTTGCGCTTGCGCTTACGCTTACGTAAGGAAGCATGAATCAGCCTTAAAACACTACGGCCCTACACAGCTCGCAAAGGCTGTGATTGGCCGGCTACCACAGCCTTTCACAGAGTCTCACGTTTCCGGGTTAATAGCATACAGTCTTTTTTAGACCCAGACATTTTTTTAAATCATGAATACCCTGCAGACCGTCTCACAAGCCGTTTCTTATGGATTAGGAACAAACATAACAGAAGAGGTCCGAAGACATGAACTCCTTTACAAATCCTCTTTAAACAACAGGACGCTCAAATTACCGCGAATATCCCACTCTCACCCGCGATTGTTTGGAGAGAATGTTCACGAACAAATAGGTACTTTCATATTCATTTTCCGCCACTTGTGAGTCATGGTGATATCTTTCATTGAGTTCATATTGACGTGAATCCATCAATTACACCAGCGAGTTTGATAGAATGAACCCGGTCTGCTCATATACAAAAGTTAACAGTATCCTGCCGTTACCTTGTGGCCAGCACCATTGTAGTTACAAGCAAGTGACAACATGATGAGATTCTCTAGCCGTTTACCACCTCATCTTTGAATAATGTAACTCATAAACACATCGTTTTAAAGCCTGTCGCAGTCATTAAAAGATGTCAGTAAACGAACTTTTGCGTCATGTGCTGTCTTTTTCGCCACTGGTACTGAATTGCCAACATTTGTATTTTGTGTAACACATGTATTCATAATATCAAGCCTTTCGCCCACTACACTTTCATGCTCCGGTAAGTTTTTTCCTTTGTCCTGATGCAATAAATAGGCTTACTTAACTCAAAATAAATCTACAGTTCTGGCGTCAATTTGCTTTGCAACACGGCTCACAAGCCTTGCAACACGGCTCTGCGTCTAAAACGAATCAAAACTTGTCTAAAACAAGTTCCTTGTGTAAATGACGTGCTTACGCGTTACGTCTAAAACAGAGCATAATTCGGCCTTAAGCGTGCATGACGAAGTGTTTACTACTCTAACTGGTTTTCTAGTCTGTTTCACGCTTCCCTTATCTGGAAGACTTAAGCGACCTCGTGTGATTAATGAGAATACAGTAGTCGTCAAATTCAGGCTATCAGGCAACTAATATTTAAGAATACTATACATTTGCCAATGACGCTCTGTATAAATTTGCCCTCAGTGTTTCCTGGTTAATCTGATAAACGTAGTCTCTGTTTAAAAGAGGAAGTGGGTTTATATATTGTAGTATACCGGACACCTTCGAGTTAATATTGTGACCAGACAGCGCATCGTTGACAACAGGTGATGAGCTCCGTTTATTTTTGGGCATAGCCTACATGTTTTTCACCCATGCCTTAATTGGCTAATAATGTACCACCATAGGCTTATACATGCAATATATTATCAGACAAAGTTAGAATGTAGATGTGCAATTGTTATTTTATGACAGACAACATTTGATATCCTTTTTCAGAGGGATAGTTTGTGGTAATCTAGCTCATAGTTATGTTGGGGTAAATGCATAGGTCTTACTGCTCAATCCATATGTAAGAAGAATAAATGTGCTTTACAAACATTTATAAAAGTGAGTGACCAATAAACCACTTTGTAGTGATCAGGTGTAATATTATGCTTCAACACCTGCATGACATTCCTCTTAATTGTTCTGTGGCTGACCCAAAGATTATCATGTGCAGAAACTGTACGCTAGTGCTATAGTCATCTTTTTTTTAACCTTTCTTGTTGTGTTGTGATTAGTGTATTACAGGATGCCGGCGGGCGGTATGTTTGTGCATTTGTTTTCTCTCCTTGGTTCGGGGTTCTCCCTGTGGGGTGTGGTACAGCTGACCGGCCTGGCCCTGGTACTGTTTCTCTCCGTTAAGATAATGGCTGTGTCAAGGAGACGCAACCGACTAAGCTGTTTTGCCATCCCCCCGACGCGAAACTGGTTCCTTGGTCACATGGGCATCGTAAGTCACCTTTACCTGAATTGGCTTCCACTGTTCTCAGAAGATGATCGTATTAAGTATGTAGAGAAGTTGATTCAAATGTATGGATGAATTAGTATTTTAGTTGTGAACTACAGGTGGTAGAAACGTGCAAGGGGCTGGCAAGGTTTCAGATCAATTATATAGCAAAATTCTGTAAACTCCTGACCAGAAATAAATACCACTCCTCTCTCATTGAACTATCCCAAATGTGACGGTATCACATTGATATCTATGATTAAACGTGGGCATTGTTGTACATTCAGCAATGTGTCAATAATTAACAGTGGACAAATTGTTGGCAGGATGTATGCCACTCAAATCCTATGGTGTCATAAGAGTGGGCTGAGTCATTGGTGAAATGGTAACACTGTAGTAGGATTGGGCAAGTTAAACATAGCCAAATCTATTGTTGAAACAGGAAATACGGTCTGGACTAAGTGTACTTTAAAACACATATATGTCTGTCACAACTTTTTATTATGTGTAAGTAAATGATGAATTCAATTAGGTTGTGACTCAGTCGTTCTCAGTCATTTCAGGTCATGAGATCCAGAAGTACAGTTGAAGCATAATGTTGTAGCAGTACCACAGAACATGTTTTGCATAGGCTAATTATTGTTTTAACACAGGGAGTGCCCTGTGTTTTAACTGTTAACCAATGTGTTGAGCTACACTCACTTGCATGCCTGATACATTACAATGTGTTCATAAGGCCAGCATGCTAATATAATGGTCATACAACATAATAGGGTTGTAATGTACTGTACTCATAGGGGTTTTTACTGTACTGTATGTATGCATTTATATTACATGCATGTTGTGCATCGATGGGATATTAGTTTTCTGTGTTGTCCCAGTGAGCTTGGTGGTTCATGAGATTCAAATGCAAGATGTAGACATTCTTTAAAGTAAAACACCCAGTAACAGCATTATTCATTTCTAGTAAGGAAGAACAAAATATATGTATATATTTGTAGTAAGCAACAGGCTTTGTGCTAAGCTAAGAGGGAACAGTGTTGCTAATGGATTGATGCTGTTTAATGCAACAGGGAACTTCAAGAAACATTCTAGTGGAATGCGTAAGACAGTACGTATAGCCAGTCAACCAACTAGTCAAAGACCACTTCAAAGCCAGTCACCTGTTTGTTTGTCATGGTCTCTCTCTCTCTCTTTCTTTCTCTCTCTCTCTTTCTCTCTCTCTCTCTCTCTCTCTCTCTCTGTCTCTCTATCTCTCTTTCTGTTGTTCATGCTGTTTTTATGTGCTTGTGCTCAGATGAAGAGTACTGAAGAGGGCCTTAAGGCTGTGGATGAGCTGTTGAGGACCTACCGGCACTCCTGTGCCTGGTTCCTGGGCCCTTTCTACAACCTGGTGCGCGTCTTCCACCCCGACTACATCAAGCCCCTTCTGCTGGCCTCTGGTGAGACGACACTCCTCAGCACTCATCTCTTCTGAATCTCTAACATACTCCTCATCTAAGATTAAGCCTATGGCCAAGATAAGATCTTTTCATTTGACAGTGCATTAAACAAACAAGACATGACAAGACATGTTTCTCTCTCTCTCTCTCTCTCTTTCTATGCTCTGTGACTCTCTTGGTGTGTGTGTGTGTGTGTGTGTGTGTGTGTGTGTGTGTGTGTGTGTGTATTTGCAGCCTCCATAACTATCAAGGATGAGTTGTTCTACGGACTCATGAGACCATGGCTTGGTAACTGTAGTCCATTGTTTTACTTCCCATGAATGCACACACACACACACTCACACATACACAAACACACAGACACACACACACACACACACACACAAACCTTACATTCATTTTGTGTTTGTCATATCAGGACAAGGCCTACTCCTGAGTAACGGTGAGCAATGGTCACGCCACAGACGGCTTCTAACTCCAGCATTTCACTTTGACATCCTCAAGATCTACATTGTCATTTTCAACCAGTCTAGCAACATCTTGCATGTGAGGCAATGGTGCATCATACCACCAACATCAGTTGACAATTGAAGTAGCAAAGGAAGTGCATGCTAACCTATCTAAAGTAAACATCTACAGTCACACACACACACACACACACACACACACACACACACACACACACACACACACACACACACAAGCACAGCCCATAAGAGGCATCTGATGCATGCTACTTTGAAAGCTTTCAAAACAGTCAATAACGTATGTGTTAATAACGCAATGTATTGAACCAAGACATAATCAATGACAGTTTGACAATTTGTCACAAAGTGACTAGCATATTTGGCAGCAAGATGATCATTTTGCCCTTCACAGTATATAGTTATTTCTGAACAGGATCCATAGGTTTACGTATACATTTCTGCAAAGAAAGCCTTAAACATGTATAAGGGAGTATTTGTAACTCACTGAATCTCTCTCTTGCTGTCTTGTTTCTTTCTTCCCTTCTGGCCTTCCTGTTTCTCTGCATGTATGGTTGGCTTTCTCTGTGTAATATAGGCAAAATGGCGCCGCCTGGTGACTGAAGGACAGAACAGCCTGGACATGTTTGAGCAGCTGAGTCTCATGACTCTTGACAGCTTGCTAAAGTGTACCTTCAGCTATGACAGCCAGTGTCAGGAGTAAGGTTTACACATGCACACATATTTACAAACATTCCCTCATTAAATGTGTATAATGCAGCTGTAAAATGTATGTGCATTTGACCGTTTTAAATTTAAGACCAAATGTATCTCCTGTTGGCCGACCTATAACACCCATGACTTGACTCTGTCATCTTCCCATGACCTTGTCAGACACATATTTATTTGAAGGTTTTGTTCTACTGTTTTTCAGTAATCTTGACATAGTTTGCTATGGTATATGTTATTTATGTTAGAACTTCAAGGAGGTTGCCATTTTTCAAAATCGATTTAGATTTTTTTTTGCAAAAATATGAAAATATTCGAGGAACACACTTCATGAGAGAAGTGGGCACTGATCTGATACCACCAGTATGCTGTTTTTGTAATTTCTCACAGAAAGTCCAGTGAATACATCTCTGCCATCTATGAGCTGGGCGTCCTGGTGCAGAAGAGACAGCGCTACTTGCCACACCACTGGGACTGTCTGTACTGGCGCTCCCCCGAGGGCAAGCGCTTCAGGAGGGCCTGTGACGTGGTGCACGGCTTCACCGCCAGCATAGTCCAGCAGCGGCGTGCAGAGCTGGACCAGCAGGGGGCACCAGAGATCCAGGCCAAGGAAAACCCAGGCAGGAAGAAAGTCACAGACTTCATCGATGTGCTGCTTCTGTCTAAGGTCTGTGTCAGGACACTCACATGACACTCACACGGCACATAATAATATGAATGCATTATAGGGTTTGGGTTTGTGTTACGTCATTATTGGATTTCAACAGACTCCCTTGTAGCCTTTCATAGAGATAGATAGAAATGGGCTACTACTGCTGAAAAACAGTGCAACTGAAATGTCTGTTTAGGATGAGGATGGCAATGGTCTGACAGACGAGGAAATAAAGGCACAGGCTGACACCTTCATGTTTGAAGGTGAGATTCATTGATATCTTAAGATGGCTTAACTTAATTTGTGTTCTCTTTTTGATACTCATATTCCTTTTCTATTTCCACCTATATTTTTCATTCTCTAAAATGTGACCCCAACAGGCCATGACACCGCTGCCAGTGGGATCTCCTGGGTGCTGTATAATCTGGCGTCTCACCCTGAGTACCAGGAGTGCTGTCGTGACGAGATCAACACGCTCCTGCAGGGCAGAGAGGAGGACCAGATCATGTGGTAAGATTTCATAGTTACTCCATTCCAGTTGCTCCTTGACCAGAATCAGGCAGCAAGTCATCTTTTTCCTCCTTCCAGAAATGTAGTTGCACTCCATAGTATATACTAACTTAGTTTAAGTAAGTGTGATTACATAATAAATTCACGTATTGATGATTATAAAATGTACCAACTTTACTGAGAATTGTGATAGTAGTGTAGCAGATATCCCTCTCAGGCAGGCTAAATATAATAATAATAATAATGCATTTTATTTGTGACGCAATCTTCATTCATGCTTGACTGCTGGTGTGTGGCTGTCTGTGTGTGTAGGGAGGACCTGACCAGCATGCCCTTCACCACCATGTGCATCAAGGAGAGTCTGCGGCTCCATCCACCAGTGGCAGCCATTTCTCGCGCCTACTCGGTAGACAAGACCGTGCCAGGGGAGCGCACCATACCCAAGGGTAAGGCAGGGAGTGCCAGGGAGGGGGATGTGGCTTGGTGGTCAAAACACTGCCATTGTTTGTGTCCTGAGTTACAGCTGTGGAATGTGGACTGTTGTGTGTGACATTTCAGGCAGCATCTGTCTGGTGAGCATTTATGGGACTCATCACAACCCAGCTGTTTGGCCTGATCCAGATGTAAGGGACTGAGACTGCAACAACACACACAACCACGTTTATATTGTCAGCGTCCAGTCTATTGGATTCAAATGATGACTCTTCTGTGATTTTCTTCCTAACAGGTATACAACCCAATGCGCTTCGACCCTGAGAATTCAAAAGGACGCTCCCCTTACGCATTCGTCCCCTTCTCGGCTGGTCCCAGGTATACCTCCTGAACATTGCTACCAAAGCGAAACCAGCTCAATACAGTTCTGCGTGTCCAATCCTTCATGAAAGAATTACAGCTCACAAACAACTCTTGAGTCTTATCTTAAGTGCGACCAGTACTATTTATAATGCCATGTTCAATAATACAGTACTATTTGTAAAGCCATGTCAGGGTTAGTCATTTGGAAGTCAAAGATGCAGCCATTTATGCATTTTACAGGACATTCATGATCCTTCATCTAAATGCGTAAGCATATCTGTAATGTTGCTGTCTTCACTGTTGTCACAGGAACTGCATAGGGCAGAATTTTGCCATGGCAGAGATGCGTGTTGCCGTGGCATTGACCCTGCGCAGGTTCCGACTGACCCTGGGGGCGCCAGAGGTGCGGAGGCTCTACACCCTCATCATGAAGGCTGAGGGGGGGCTACGCCTGCAGCTGGAGCCTCTGGACCCCCCACCCCAGTCCTCTCCATCCCCAACACCTCCGCACACACCCTGACCACTGTGGACCCCCCCCCCCCCCGGTCTCCTTTATCCCCAACACCTCCACAGACACCCTGACCACTCTTCAGCCCAGTTAGATCACGGAGAACCTGCTCACATTATTAGCACTTGTAGCTGAGGTTGAGAGTCTTCACCTGTTTTGGAAGTTGAGAGACCTTTGGCCAACATAAACTTAATTTCTGTTCTGTTTTTTTCTGAATTAGTGTCTTCCTTTAAAATATTGTGCAACTTTTCGTATTTGTATGGTCCTTTACATTCCACAACTCTGTTTGTAGCATTTGCTCATAGTACTGAAATGTTATTTTGTCACTTTTATGCACTTTACTCGCAAATTCCTCTTTCATGTATGTCATTCATCAGATTGATAATGCATTAAGACTGTGAAGTCAGTACAATGTTAGACTATAGAATGTATTTTAGTAACTTTTGAACTTTTTCACCAATAAACTTATAAACATTATTTTGTATTAAATTAAAATCATTTTAGAAACCTTGGTCATGACTGGACTCAGACGTGTTCCTGCATAACCATAATTTATTGTGTGACTGTTAAGCACTATAAAACCGTGCCCGTCCCCTTAAAAACACGAGGCATACGCAGGGAAACACATCGAGCAGCACATCTCTTGCAGTCTGTGTCTCAGGTCTGTTTACCCCAGTCCTTAACAGGACCTTGCATTATCTTTCCCAAAACAAATCCTGTGGTGAGCAAGTGTATGCCCAGTCAGTTCCCCCACCAAACTCCGGCACACTAAAACACAAACAGTTGAGCGAGATGGCTAAAAATGTCCGGCGTATAAATAGCCTACCTCCCATGCAGCAAAGAGGGGGCTTTCCTGAGGTGCTGGTGATTGTGTAAGCGTCAGCAGGGTGCCTCACACACAAACAACACCGCCAACAGGAAGACACTGAACCAGACAGGCCGTCAGATCCGTTTAGGTCAGTGCAGCCCAACAGCTAGCTGGTTTGGGAAATCGACCAGAACCCTCCCATGGCGTCCCCCTCAGAGGAGACCCCTCAGGATGAAGCAGAACCCGTGTGCCCAGGCTGCCAGGGTCCCCAGCCCCTGCTGCTTCCTTGCGGGCACAGCCTGTGCCAGGCCTGCCTCACGCTGTGCCAGGGGGCGCTGGGGCAGGACCAGTCTGGCTGCACGGAGTGCTATGGAAAGGAGCTGCTGAGCACCGTGCTGAAGGGGCTGCTGGACTCGCTCTTCCAGGGCCGGACCAGACGACCGACGCGCCTGGGGGCCGAAGGAGAGAGGGAGCAGGGGGGAGAGGATGGGCACAGGGCAGGGGAGGTGTGCGCGGAGCACGGGGAGAAGATGGTGCTCTACTGCACGGAGGACGAGGAGCTGGTGTGTGAGGAGTGTGTGAGAGAGGAGCATGAAGATCATATAACCTGCTCCACAGAGGAGGCTGTGGAGGACTGTAAGGTGTGAGGGTGTGTGTGTCTGTCTGTGCGTGTGCGTGTGTGTGTGTGTGTGTGTGTGTTTGTGTGTCTGTGTGTGTGTGTCTGTGTGTGTGTGTGTGTCTGTGTGTGTGTGTGTGTCTGTGTGTGTGTGTGTGTGTGTGTGTGTGTGTGTGTGTGTGTGTGTGTGTGTGTGTGTGTGTTTGTGTGGGTGTAGGAACGTTACACAACAAATCTTGTTTTGGTAAATGAAGGGCTTCTTTTGCCTTCTATCTGGGTCTGACTACACGTCTTTTTCGCCAGAGAGATCTGAGGTCTGCCCTGAGGCCCTTGCAGGAGAAGCTGGAGACTCTGAACACTGCCAAACAGGACTGTGACTGCACAGCAGACCACATCAAAGTAGGATGAGAGGCAATAGTTAATTATGCACTTCATTATGCAAATTTAAATTATGTGCAGTTACGCAGAAATCCTAACAAATTAGGACGTTTTACTTGCAGCTCTTTGTGAATTATGTCTTTTGCTAAACCAAGCAGATGAGTTATAGGCTATTTAGTGGCTTAAAACATTGAGCTTTTAAACATTACTTTGAACATTCCAGTTGCAGCCACATAAGACCATGCGACAGACAAAAGTCACAGAGGATATTGTGTCCTTTATGGCAGAAACAGTCGCAGCATACAGAGAGGCTGCTGAAAGCAGAGTTTGAGAAGCTCCACCAGTTCCTGCGTGATGAAGAGGCTGCTAGCACGGCTGCGTTGAAGGAGGAAGAGGAGCAGAAGACCCGCACAATAAGAGACAGGCTGGACAAACTAACAGGAGAGATCGCTTCTCTGATAGACGCCATCAGCACAGCTGAGGAGGCCATGGAAACTGATGACATGCTATTGCTAAAGGTAAGGCTAATGTTCATGGTTGGTTCCTAAGCTATTGTCTTATCAGTCCCAGCTGCTACAACTCAAAAATGCTTCTCTTTTGCTGTGTTTCAGAACTATAAGAAGATATCTCAAAGGTTGGTGAGTTGACTCTATGTATTCTTATGAGGTGATGTTCACTCTGGACTCCGGACTGATTTGAGGTTCTATTCTCTTAGAACTCAGTGCACAGTACCTGATCCATCAGAACTATCAGAATCGCTGATTGATGTTGCTCAACACCTGGGGTGCCTGAAATACAGAGTCTGGGAGAAGATGCAAACCATCGCTCAGTACAGTGAGTTGATGGGAATATTTTGTTCCTTTCCTGAACATGATTTGGGCACAGAATGTAATTTATGATGTGTAGACAGTTCACTTTTCAATTTGAATCACCTAAAAATTTGACCAAGAAGATCTAAGTGACATGCAGACTAGGGCTGAATGTGCTTCTAAGCCTGGTCTCCTCATCCGCTCCCCTTTACTTTCTTTACTTCACATCCCCTCCCCTTCTCCCCTGTAGGCCCTGTAACCCTGGACCCCAACACAGCAGACGTCTGTCTGTCAGTGTCTGATGACCTCCTCACTGTCCGCTACACAGAGGAGGAGCAGCAGCTGCCAGCCAACCCCGAGCGCTTCAGCTCCTCCGAGTGTGTGCTGGGCTCCGAGGGCATCTGCTCCGGCCTCCTGGCGTGGGACGTGCAGGTGGGCGACTGCTCCGAGTGGGCCCTCGGTGTTGCCGCGGAGACTGTGCGGCGCAAGGAGTGGTTCCCGCCCTGCCCCGAGCGTGGCATGTGTATCATCTGCCTGCACGCCGGCGACTACCGCGCCCGCACCGCCTCCAACGAGCCCCTCGCGCTGAAGAAGAAGCCGCAGAGGGTCCGGGTGCAGCTGGACTACGAGAGAGGCCGGGTCACCTTTTCCGACCCCAGTGACAACACGCTGCTGTACAGGTTCAAGCACAAGTTCACTGAGACCGTGTACCCGTACTTCTCCAACACCTGCAGGCGCCACCCACTTCACATCTCCACTGGGAAAGTGACAGTCATCTCTGACTAAGCTAAACCAGTGCTTCAGTAGGCTCTGTGCTTTGTGCAGTAAGTCAAACTAACCATTAGTGACTGTGTGAGTTCAAACAAACAAGTGCTTTACTAAGACATATTAATTTTGGCATGTCCTTTACAATAGCAAGACCAGTAGAGCTTCAGACATTCAAAGGAGAATGGTGTGCTTTAAGGCAAATGGCATTTGAACAGACAGCAAGTCAGGAGGGAAATGTACAGAAATGTAGCTGTGGGATAGTGTTTGTTCGCCTTCTAAGCACAGTGCCTCTAAGAATGATGTTGTAGGTAAGTGGCGCTAAGACCTCTGGAATGGAACAGTTTGCTGTGTGCCTTATTCCAGAGGGTTAAATAGTGTCATCACTTACATAATATTGGGCTTAGTAAGAGTTTATCACAAAAGCAAATATGAATCTCATCAGTGGGCCTGCGTTTGACTTGAAATGGTGTGTAGTAGTATGTGCTGCTGTGTTTAGGGTGTCTGCAACAGTTTTGGTTTTCTGAAACTGTGGTGAGAGATTCTGAAAGGGGGTGTGTGTTGTGGTGATGTAAGATATCATTACCGAAGATGCCGTATACCATCATTAAGCATGCCACATGCATTTGATGTACATATAGAATGGACAGAGGAAGTGTTGTGTAGACACAGTCTAACTGTCAGGATACTTCTCTGAATCTGAACTCATTTTACATTGATGGCTTGAACGAGAGACTAGAATTGCAGAAGTTATTGCATTTTGCACTTTTGCATACACATAAAATGCTGGTGTTCATTACTGAAGTCTCTTTGATGGGAATAGTCTCTTGAGAGTGTTATATAGATGTTTTCCACATTTATAGATGTGACAGAAATAAAGACTTTTCAGACAAAATTTTGCAAAGTGTTTTAGCGATTTTCCATGCGAAAAGAATGAGGTGTGGGGAAATGAACTATGGTGCCTCAGCAGCCTGTAATCCTTCGATGACACGGCACCTGTTGCCACACATCAACCGCAGGACTCCGCTGAGGGTCACATGATTCACCCTGGAATGTTCTGTTGATCTGAATCCCTGGCTCGCAAAGCTGCAGGCTGTTGGCACCCAAATGTGTTTTTAACCTTTCAACTCCCCTTGCCCACACATACCCTGACTCCATGCAGGGAACTTGCAATATCATGCCTGTAACATTATGGTCTTTATAAAGATTACATATACTATGTCAGATGCTCATTCACTGGGCTTTTACTACAACTGAGTACTCTCTTTGACAGTGTAAATAGAATGTAATAAGAATGTAACATCTTTTCCCCCCAAATATGCCTGCTTTTTGTCTAGCTTCATGTTATCTGTTGTTCGATTGGAACCCCTTATTTTAGCTTCACAGTACCTTTCTCATAGGAAGTATGAGCTGAAGGCCCTAATAAGTTTCAGTGGTTAGTGGTTTGCAAACCAACTGCTGTCTCCAACACGTTAAAGGGAGCAGCATGCAGCTGTGCATAGAGTGCAAACATAAACACGCCAACATAGCAGTTCTACTATGCAAATATGCGGACTAAATTGAGGAATAACACTTTAAGCCCAGAAATAAACAGGATAGACAAAACCTCACCAAACAGCGAAACCAGCAAAGCTACGTGTTTCATGGAAGGCACCAGAGACTAATTTTTTTACCCAAACGTCAAGGTTGCCACAACACTAATGAACCAGACAGCAAATATTCTAGACTGTTCATAACAGAAGTTGAATAGGAAGCAGCGAACATGACACCATTACATTGACTTTCAACTGTTATTAGAGAGAAGACAGAAAACCTAAATTGGGAGGAAGCTACAAAAGATCTTCTGATGGAGAAGCAGTTCACATGAAGAAATACAGAATGTATGCAGAAACACATTCAACAACCAACTGGACCTGCAACAAAGCACTAAAGACTTTGACAAAAACATTGCCCATAACAACAACAGAACCAGGAAACTTATAGCAACCGCAAAAAAAGAGAATGAGAATTACAGACCAGTAAGTCTTACTAGTGTAAGCTGCAAACTTAAAGAGGGCATCATACAAGTACATAAAAAGAACCAGCCCACTGTCACCATGTCAGCATGGATTTGCTGTGGGCCAATCATGTACAATAAAACTATTATTGTACATGACGTGGACTTTTTCTATTTCTATTTTTTTCCTATCCCCATCTCCCCCTCCTTGTTGGACTGAGCTACCTATGACAAAATAATACCATCAACATTGTTGTGTGGCAATGAAGTGTTTATCCATTTATCTATCTATCTATCTATCTCTCTATTTATCTATCTATCTATTCGAATGCCTTAACATCTGGACCAGTACCACTGAGAAGGGCAGACAAGTGGAAGTCATATACATGGATTATGCTAAAGCATTTGACAAAGTGCCCCCCTTATTGACTAAGTTAAGAGGATGCGGCGTACATGACCATCTTATCAAATAGGTCTCAGGCTAACTACTAAACAGGACATACTAGGTGGTGGTGAATGGACAGGAGTTCCACAGGGGTGTGTTTTATGGCATGCCCTCTTTGTGGTGTTTATACAACCTTCCTTCCTTCCTTCCTTCACACCAGAATGTTCAATGACGATACCAATTTTTTCTGTAGACTCGTCTAGCAAAGATAATAGGAAGGAACTACAAGATGACATAGGCAGACCTAGAGTGGGACAGAAGATGGCAACTGTCATTTCGAATCTAAATGCAATTTTACACCTAGGGAATGATAAACCCAGACATTCATTAAAATGGAAACAGGAGGAGCATTACACTGAGCAAAACAGATATAGGAATAGACTTGGGATTCTGAATTCAAATTCAGCAAACATACTGAGATACAGACAAACAAGTACAAAAAGCTATTAGGGCTTATAAGAAGATCCTTCAGCTACATTCGACAAGGAGTCCTTGGTGGTCCTCTCCAAATTGCTAATCAGACCCCTGTTGAAGTAAGGGCCCATTATTGTATACCCCCGGTACGAGAAGGACAAGAAATCACTGGATAAAGTCCAGAGGAGAGTAACAAGGTTAGTACCTGGATATCTATACTTTAGAAGAGACAGGGGAGACGTAACAGACTGCTATAAACTACTCAACAACAAATATAACATACCTTGCTCATTGGACACAAGAACAAGGGGGAACAACATGAAGCTGAAGAAACATCATGGCAAAACCATCAGAAGCCCTTTCTTTACTCAGAGATATTCCAGTTTAGGAACTCTCTAGCACCCCAAGTGGTCAAAGTGTCATATCTGAATTCATTGAAAAATAGACTTGTCCGACACTGCAGAGAATACCAACATATCCAATATGAAATAAAGTCACAAGAAGATCTGACTTAGATGAAGTCACAAACATCATACAGGTAAGAACCTAAAGTTATCACAATGTATGGATTAAAGTAAAGTATCATGCATTGAAAAACACAATGTGGTGCAAATCTGACCAGAGAGAAACTTTGTGACAAAAGTCTCTTTTTTCTGTATTTGAACAGACCATATATTACGTACATGTATTTGCTCTAATGCCAGAAGCATTTCCCTGATGTGAGGTCATTCCAGTGAGATGGAGATATACATGCTAGGTCATCAGTTAATGTCACATGACAGAAAGCAGCAACAGTTTCCCAACACATTTTTATTGAAGACATGCCTACCATGCACAATAAAGAACAGACAATATATGTACACACTGGCCACACAAAAAAGGTACAAAAAAAGAACCTTTTGATAGGTCCTCATTAAAATGAAAGTTGTTGACAAACACATACAACCTTTCAAATGGCATAGTTGAGGCCAAACAGGTCAAGGTAAGATTGGTCAAGAACAAAATGTCCGTAATTTTAAACCAGGCCTTGTAAAAATACAAACAGGAGGTTTACAAAGACAAATACATTGCATGAAATAACTAGAAATTAGAGTCAGGTTTAAAAGTGACTATTTGTTGTTTTGTTTTGCTTTTCACAGTCCTGCAATACTAGAAAGTCATCCAGAGCACCAATTATCTTTAAAAAAAGGTGAGATGTCCATCTTACACATGAGGAATGATGATGATATCCAACAATAACAGAATCCTATAGGCACCCTTACGACTCCCAACAGAGAGGCCTGGGAAACATTTCAAACGACTGAAATCATGGAGGCAAAACTACAAGACTACAGCCATTGATCTACACCCACTTTTTTATTTTTCAACCTTTGCTAAATTTCTACTATTTTGTTAAATATGTAGACAATCTGACTACAGCTGTTATGGAGATTAATTCTGGCAGCTTTAATGATTATTTTCTTTTCCAAATGAGTCCACAATGTAGACACTCATTTAAGGACCGGCCTGGTTGAGGATGAGAGGCGGGACTGAAGCACTTACACTGCACTAAAATGAATCCAGAGGAAATAGCAGACAATGATGAACTGACTACTGATGAACAGTATGGAACTAAAGCTCTATGCTACAGCTGACTGTATGTTCACCAGAATAAGGTGCATGCTATTCTATGAATGTGTGCACTGAGAAACCAAAGATCTGGGTCTCAGTGGTAGGAAAAAGCTATTCACAAATAGGCTATGGGCTACATGAAAGGGGATTCATATGGATAAGTTACTGGAACGGCCAGTTGGAGTGGACTGGCCTACATGAGATACCACTATGGCTGATATGAATGAATATTGTAAGACTGCATGGAAGTGTTGTTTTTGAGATACTGTAGGAGAGGTTGATGCAGTTGCTACACTTTGCATGTGGTCACTGCCTATGACTCACGAGAGGGAGGTGATGTTGGACCGGCCACCAGGTGGCGCTACAATCCTCTGTGCTGTGCGCCTTGGAATGTGGTCATCCATTTGATTTCCTTTGCCAGAGAAAGAAAGAGAGGGTTACGAGATTTAATCAATGATGCAATCATGATCCCCAAGAGCAGGACAAACTTGAGGAATACTCAACATTTCAACATAGATGTAGATACACAACCAAGGCTATCCACAAACTGTTGAATGTCATTTTTAAAGTCACTTCCTGGTGTCTAGAATCAAAATGCTTCCACACAATGGAGCTGAAGACTAGCTAGCAGAAGGTAGCCTTTGCCATTGCAATAGGAAAAAAATGACTCCATTTGAGAAATGCATAACTATGACTGAAGGAAAAGGAGCATCTCAGGGGTCTGGTGAGTTTGATTTTCTGCTCAGTCAAAGTAACTGAATGTCATACAGTTCACCGTAATATAAAGGGGAAGTCTGAAATGGCCAGCATGTCCAATTATGCTGCAAAGTTAATTTGCCTTTTCAAATAAAGCACAGGGATGGATTTAAACAGGGTCATGGCAAGGTAGACAGACAGAAAGAAAGAAAGATAGAAAGAAAGAGAGAGAGAGAAAGAAGGAGGAGAGAAGGGATAGAGTAGAGAGTGGGAAAAAGCTACATGAAGAATGATATGAAGTCAAAATAATGAGACCTCTAATCTTAGAAATATTTGTGGGGGAAGAGAAAACCTTGTGGCGCATTTGATTAAAGGGCTTTTCTTTCTCACTCATGGGCTTCAGAGATGCCAAGGTCTGCACGGATATCATGCTATGAAGAAAGAGAGCGAGAGGGCAAGAGAGACAGAGAGGCGGAGACAGAGAAAGAAAGAAAGAAAGGAAGAGAGAGAAAGAGAGAGAGAGATGAGAGAATGGATGGATGACACACACAACAAGGGTTGTTCGAAGGCACTCACCAGATAAAGTAAATCCTGATTGGTGGAGGTTTCTGCCTGCAGCCAACACAGTCTTCCCTGGACATGGAGGCCCCCTAGTGGTGGGAGTGGAAGGCATCGACTTTGTGGCACTGATGACATCATGGACAGGTCCATCATAGTTTCCTCGTGGAACTCCACGTGCATCTGCCATCTGGAAGAGAGTTTAGTTCTCAGTCGTCTTCATTTCACTCTCATACAGCCATAAGAAGCAATGACATCTTAACGGCTTTCATTGAATATGTCTCTCAACATATGATTAAATAAATAATATAAAAAGTGTCATTAAACAATACATAAAAGTGCTGTCCTTTTGTAGGATCCTCTATCCTTTTTAAAAGTTTTTCAAATCCTTAACATTTTTTTTTTACATTTTCAAAGGCCAACACTGTCTAAGTCATCAATAAGACTCAACAACAGTTCTCAGACTAGCTGAGCTAAATATAGCCATTTAAAAACATTCTGTTTCTTCCGCTCACTTTTTACTGTGGTTGAGCAATAGAGGCAGTGTCATTTTTAACAGCCTTTGGCTCTCAGTCGGGTCTATTTACTGTGTAAGGGAGATGACTCAGACCGTCTGGGTGTCTTACCCTGCTCCGGGCCTTGATCCTCTTGTAGACATAGTCAGGGAAGGCCTTCCTGGGGATGAAACGACCCAAGCCCTCTGTCACGGTGAGCTGGCCGCCCTCCAGGACAATCCTGCCCTGGCTGATGACCACCTCAGGATAGCCGCGGCACTCCATGCCCTCAAAGATGTTCAGCTCAACTGTCTGCAGTGGTCACAGACAAATAGAAATGGAGACATTACCCCTGGGCCTTTTCAAACAGCTGGCCAGATCTGCCTTCTGGTTAAGTCAGAAGTCCCAAGTTTGAGAGAATGGCAGGCAAGGCGCAATGCTGTGCATAAGTATGAAAGTGGGTTTCATGTATGTGTGTGTGTGTGTGTGTGTGAATGTGTGTACCGGGGGCGCAACCAAGGTATAGACATTGGTGGGGTCCAAATTAATACCCTTCCCCAGAATTTTACAATTTTATATTTAGTATATATGAAAATTCGCACATTTAGAACAAAGTTTCAACTGTTAGTCTCCTGAAATGTATATAACATGTAGTGCTGGAATAACCAGCCTTACTTAACTACCTACTTAAAATACTAAATTGCATTATATTTCACAATCATTTCTCACCGGATCATCTGTATTTCAGCATGCCTCTCTCTGTCCGTCTCTCTGTGTCATTTTATCAGAAGAACAGCAACTGACCTTCTTGATCTTTCATTAAATATTCTGCTTTTATGAGGCTACTCGTTTTTTTTTGCTTACACATTTAGCTAGGTATCAAGTTACTTACGGTCAGAAAAAAACGCGTATATGGGCCATTCTACCGAATTTGTGTAATATGCAGTCCCTCAACAATAAAAACTATTTGCAAAACAATTAGGTATTTAGGCATAGATATTTAATTAGAAAATGTTATGGTCTATATAAACCCAATGCATTACATGAGATAGTGATAAGCTAAATATATACAAAATCATCATTTATAGGGTACTTTCTATTGGGAAGTAGCTGTCCCCAACCCTGACATCTAAATTTCAATGCCTTTAAATAACACTTTTCAATTTTTTTAGATTTTTTTCAATGATTTAATTTCAAAGATCTTTATGATTGGGTTGAAACAGAACATCATGTCCCTAGTTTTCATGTCCCTAGTTTTCAGTCACGACTCTGCATTTTTGACCATGCAGTGACACTGCATCTCTGTCCCTCATGGTTGAATGGTAAGTAGCTAAATCCCATAGTTTTTATATAAATGTGTTCCAAAGTCTGAAAATCGACGTGTAACCTTAAGAATTGTCACTACCGAAACGCATGTTTTCTTCAATTAAGTAAACCTTTTGGGGTTTCATGGAAAATCTTATGTTTGTATGTGTGTTCACCTCTTCAAAGATGTGTTTGCAAGCCGTGTGCTTGCTAGAATTCTTTATTTATGCTTAAAGTTAGCTAGAATTGTCACTACCGAAACAGTCACTACCGAAACATATGGTAGTGACCAGATGATTTCGGTAGTGACAAAATTAAATGGTAAGTCGTTCAATCCCATAATTTTTAAATAAATGTGTTGTGTGGACTAAAGGGCGGCCCAGAGCACCTTTTGGATGATTTTGGGAGAGAAATGAACATCCATCCAACAGTGCAGTCACTACCGAAACAGTGCAGTCACTACCGAAACAGATAAATTGAACTTGAAAATTTGGTAAAAAAATTATTTCTATGGATTTCATTGTGAAAACCTTCAAGAAATATTTGTAAAAATACTCTTCAGAGAAGGGAAGGAAACACAATCTGAACAGGTCAATAATAATACTTTTTTACTATAGTAAATGTGATGTTTCGGTAGTGACAATTTTTGGAAGAGAAAAAACATTCCAACACATTCTGAAAATACAATATAAAACTTGACTGTTCTTTTACTAGATACGTGTACTTTAGATATGGTACAATATATACATACGGACAAAGTTTTGGGAATAAACCATAAAAAAATTCAAAATATATCCGACATGACTTTGCATCAATTCGGTAGAATGGCCCATATACTCGGCTGCTGTTCCAGTGTTCTTTGCTTTGAAATAACCTTAATTCCTCCATTACTCTACCTCCTCTCCACCAGGTTAACTAACGTTACTTTCCTTGCTCTCCACTGAACCACAAAAAAGTGTTTTGTAACTGTGACAACGCAGAACCACGTGAGGTGGATTCAAACAAAATCACACAAGTGTACAATTAAGAGGGGGGAGTATGGAGGACCGAAAGTGCCAAAATTCAATAAATAAATACATCATCAATAATTATTTAAATGTGTCATTAATTAATTTAAACTGGAATTAAATACATAAATGTTGTATTAAATGTGTCATTAATTTATTTAATACAATTAATTAAATTAATTAATTATTTCACTATTTAATTAATTATGTCATGGTCCTGTGTTGCAGTGCATCAATAATTTATTTTATCTGTCAAACTCACCCATCAAAGTCAGTGGGCGGATTCCTAATACCTGATTGGTTACCCTGCACATCAAGTCAAGGCTTATCGATTCCAGAAATGTGGATTGACGCAGGCCTCATTCCTTACCACTGGGTGTCAAACTAAACTTTTTCTTAGACGCTAAAAATCCAGAGCGTGCAAGGTTTCGATTTCTACTGCAAGTTCAACCTCAACTTAACACGTACGACCTCCTGTAAAGGTAAGTGCTATCTTCTGCTATTTTATGTTTTGCAGTTATCTTAGAACTGTTGTTAGATAGGCAAAGTGTAGGGGCTAGCCTACTGTTATTAGCGACGGTTGCGCCTAAAACGTAATGCCATTTGCTACGGTTGATTGACGGGGACGGGAATGTATTTGTTTTCTCCTCTTTTACCCGGACGCATTTAGGTCTCGAAAAGAGGAAATGTCCGTGTAAAAGAGGACGTCTGCCTTAGTGCCTTGTCTTGTGTTTCAGTTGCTTGATGTTTGACTGTGTTAGGAATGTTGTTGACTTGCTAGTTTGTCTTAAACAGCTGCTAGCAAGTAGCCGCTAGCAAGACATCCATGTTATTGTGATAGCCATGTTGGCTAGGTTGCAAACAACACAGTCAAACATCACCAAGTTCATTGTCAACATTAAAATCGCTATACATGCTAAATAACCTACAATTTCACTTATGTGGGCCTATATGATCATGAGGTCAGAATGCAAACAAGTGTACCAAATAATAAGTGTACCAAATAATACACACTTGATGCAATAGGCTACATGCTGTTGGAGCCTGAGGGTGGATCTTGAGCTAATTCTTTTACTTTTAGTGAAGGAAAAATAATTATTCCATGAATTAAGACAAAACATGAATGTGAATGAATTTTACATCTGTCAAATTATGTAATTCGTATTTATGGAAATAACTATGTAGTCATATACGGACAATAGGTCTACATAGCCCTGTATAATCAATGCAATGATGTCACCATGTAGTTTTCAATAATATCTTACTGTAGGCTAATACAGATTCGAATGCCATTTGTTAAGTGTTCAAAAAGCTGGAACAAGCTGGTAAAAAAGGGAACCTTACAGATGTTTTTTAAATTACTATCATAGATAAATATACCAGTAGCCTATCTCATCGTATTTGTGGTATTGTATTGTGGTATCGTATTGTAAGTATAGGGTTTGGTGATATTTTGGCAGGTATAGTATCGAAGTCATAATTTTGGTATCGTGACAACCCTAGTGTCAACCATATACTTCATCAGTTTCAGTGACATTGCGTTTTTGGTATGGTGCAGATTGGCATTTTGTAAATGTCTGCTAAATTAATTAATGTGTATTTCTTTTTTCCTTCAGGTTTACCTTTAGAGAGGCAAAAATGGGAGCCATAGCAACATCCATACATCCATCATCCAACGTACATTTGTAGTTCCACGTTGGTGGGATGAACTGCCTAGCACTACCAGAGCAGGGGTTCAGATGTCATGCCTTATTTGAAAAAAAGGATGTTCTGTAAGGCACTGCCGTTGTAACACAGCTCTGCACCATGAACTTCATGGCATCTCTTACTTAAATACATTTTAAATAAGGAATAGAAAAAAAGTGCAGAAATGTAACTACTGTAAGTGCAAGTTAAGTAGTACACTAGTAAATGTGATCCATGGACCCACACCTGGCAAACTAAGCACCGGAGCAGCCAACACAAAGCAGATCAGGACATGCCATGCCCCCCACTTTACGCCACTCTTCCCCCTCACTATGGCTCCCTTGAAGTATCCCTTAGAACAGGCATGCAATTGTTAACATATTTACTACACATTTGTTTACATATCCACTACAAACATGTTCCTACCTAAACTGACATGTTAAAGAAGGGATCCTTGGAACTGGGGTACTCTTTTTCATTTATTTTTTTGAGCTGGACAACTGGTCAGGAACTACCATGCTTAATGTTTCAGCCATAGTGAGGTAACGGCTGCAATATAAATGGTACACTGCTTTACGGTGTCCTCGACATCGCCCACACTGAGGAGTGTGAGTGGCAGAGACTAGGCTGCTGAGGTAAATGTCCCTGTGATCCTGATTTTCATTAGAATATTATGTCTGGTCCACTGTTTTAATATTGTCGTCTCCCAAAACTATGACACACCATGCATGCTCTACCTCCAAATGATGATACTGATCTCACTTCTATTGAATACTAAGATATTAATTTATATTCATTGATGTTTGCATGCTCATTCATGAAGAATGACCTGTTGTATTTCATTTGATAGCTATATGAATGTTCAGAAAGGGTATGGGGTGGTAGTAGAGTAGTTCAGTAAGAGGATGACGGTAGTGCCAAGGATTATTGTTGTTTCATATTGACTGACCTCAGCATACAGAGACCCTCCACCTGAAGACTGGCACCTACAGTATCTTCCTGCAATCACCCCAATGTCTTACATTGAAATAAAAGATAAAACAACCCTGTACACTGTCATTGTTCTGCAATTATGTTTCTATGTGTATTTGTTAAATGTAATTTCAGCCAAGTTGCATTGAAACCGAGGTGGTGACATACAGTAGCCTACTGTGCAAAAGTTTTAGGCAGGTGTGAAAAAATGCGGTAAATCATAGACTGCCTGGAATTACATGATGAAACAGAAAGATTTGAGGAAGCCTGCATCGACAGAACATCTGTGGTTAGTTCTCCAAGATGCTTGGGACAACCTGCCAGCGGAGTTCCTTTTAAAAACTGCAAGTGTACCTAGAATAATTTATGCTGTTTTGAAGGCAAAGGGTGGTCATTCCAAATGTTGATTTGATTTAGATTTATCTTCTGTCCATTCACTGTATGCTAATTGATGGAAATGAACTGTTAACACTTCCATTTTGAAAGTATTCTTAGGTTACAGCATTTTTTTCCCACCTGCCTACAACTTTTGCACAGTAGCCTACTGTATAACAGAGACAGTTTAATTATCAAAGAAAATGTATTTGAATAAAATTATATTGGAGAAAGTATTGAAAGCAAACGTGCTGTAATAATCAGAGGTAATAGTTGGCCAAGCGTTACATTCACTCACGTAAAAACACGTTAGTAACATTTTCTTAATCTACCAACCGATCTATTTATCAAGTGAGTTATTAGCTACCGCTGTATTCAAAATCAGGTTTGCTTAAAGGTAAGTCTTGTAGCTACAGTCGCTAAGTATCAGGTGAATAGTCTCTCCAGGCACTTCAGACTAAAGCAATGGATCAGACTAGATCAGCGTTAGCCCCGCCCACTGACTTTGATGGGTGAGTTTGACAGATAAAATAAATGATTGATGCGCTGCAACACAGGACCTTGACATAATTAATTAAATAGTGAAATAATTAAATACGTTTTTTTAACATAAAATTAATTGTATTAAATAAATTAATGAAACATTTAATACAACATTTATGTATTTAATTCCAATTTTAATTAATTAATGACACATTTAAATAATTATTGACGATGTATTTATTTATTGAATTTTGGCACTTTCAGTCCTCCATAGGTGGAGTCACACACTTATGTTTTTCCTAACAAACGGAAATAAATTGAAAATAAATAGGACATAACAAGAGACCAATCCATTGACAGGGTTCATAAAATGAGAACATAATATATTTTCTGCTGTATATTGGCATTATTGGGGATGACAGATTGGTATTTTCTCAGTATTGGGGGGGGACACGACTGTGCGTGTGTGTGTGCGTGTGTGTGTGTGTGTGTGTGTGTGTGTGTGTGTGTGCATGTGTGTGTGTGTGTGTGTGTGTGTGTGCGTGTATGTGTGCGTGTATGTGTATGTGTGTTTGTGTGTGTGTTTGTGTGTGTGCGTGTTTGGGTGTGTGTGTGTATGTGGGTGTGTGCCATTCAGACTCACCAGGTTATGTGTGGTTGCAGAGAATGTTCTGGCCTCCTTGGTGTTCCAGATGACCAGGTCAGCATCAGAGCCCACGGCGATCCTGCCTTTGCGAGGGTAGAGGTTGAAGAGCTTTGCAGCGTTGGTACTGGTCACAGCCACAAACTCATTCTCATCCATTTTACCAGTGGCCTTTAAAGAGAAGGTAACCATCCCGTGAAGAAGGTCTCCAGTCATAGACCGAGCGTCAAGAGATGATACAGCATTTTAAAGGTGATTATAGCCCAATAAGCTAGCAGCTATCGCTAAACAGCATTTTACATTGAATGCTGCACAACACACTAAACACTGGAGTAAACGTGTTGAAAACAAGGTCAACTATGTTAATTGTGATACATATATTTTCAGAGATGTCGTATCAAGAAGTCAGATGAAAACAATCAGCAGTTTGAAACCATGGAGGTCATCTGTAGTCTCTAGTGTGTAAAGGATGCTTACTACTGCCTTGTCCCAAACGACTGACATGCGCTCCTCAATGCCGTTCGTCCCCTCTGGGATGAGAGTGAAGTTGTCCTTTCCAACGGCTTTCTGTGCGGTGGAGAAGGTGCTGTGGGCGCTGCCGGTCACTTGAAGGTCTCCGCTACAAGACACAAACATCAAAGCTGTTTAGGGGGGAAAACCTGAGGCAAACTGCTCATCTACCCTTTTTTCAGCAATGGTTTGCTATGCCAGATCAACAACACTCCTGGACATCAGTTCAGGATCAACAACACTCCTGGACTTCAGTTCAGGAAGAGTGGCTTAGCAAAGGATCTTCCAAGCTCTCACCAGGCCAGCAGGGAGTTGAGGTACTCTGGGGTGCTGGGGTCTTGGCTGAGGGGGGGGGACATGACGAAGGCAGCAGCTTCGGCCCAGTTCTTACTCCAGTAATGGGACCCATCCATGGCCAGGCTGGCAGCGATTGGTTCTCCAAAAACAACCATGCCTGAGGTTTAAATGGGTAGGGAAACTAATGAAATGTCATATCACACGACATACTTACATTTGTAACACATCAGTTAACCCACTGAAGGGAAGCACATTCATTCAAATTCATTTGACATACGTATGTGACCACTTAGGAGTCCCTTGAGGAATATGAATATGTGCCAATGCAATAGTAAAATAAATGTGAAATAAAATGTATGTACTCCAGCTACAAGCTTTGGTATCAACAGACTGTGACTTAACAAATAAAAACTTGCTGTCTCAATAAGTATATTTACTTGGTGTTTAAAGTGCTAAAAGAAAGACAGACTCCTTTTCCTTCATCATGTCATGTCTTGTAAATAAGTCTCTTACCCTTCTTCCTGGCCTTGGCGATGACATCAGCGGCTGGCTTGCTCATTACTTTGGTGATATAAAGAGGGCAGTTGGCCTGTTTGGCAATAGTGATGGCACGATACACCGCTTCTGTCTCCACCTGGTGGACACAACCTTTCATTAGTTGTCCTTGCAATGTATGAGTTCAGTTGATAAAAGAAAGAATGTGTCAAATATATATTTTTATAGTCATATAAAATAATAAGCCAAAAAACAAAATACAAAAAAATTGTAAAAATGGCGTTTACCTCCTCAGGATGACTCAGCACATGTCCTTCAGGGCCAGTGATACCGAGCTCCAGAATCCTCTTTTGCTCCTAAACACACACTCACACACACACACACACACACACACACACACACGCACAAACGCACAAAAAAAAGGCTGAAAACTAGCAAAACGTAGTTGGCCTTTGCCATTGAAATAAGAATAGAATGACAAATCAAAGCCTTAAATCTTACATGGCAATAAACAAGATCACACAGTTTAAAGAGCTGCTCACCTCCTCTACGATGTCCCCATTCTCTGCGTGCACTTGGGCAATGGCCCCCATATCTCTCAGAAGCCCAAACACTTCATAAATCTGTAGAGAGAGAATCAAAGAGTACTGCTGATTATGGCTCACAGAGACGGTGGACACAGTGCTGATCTCTAGATACAAGGCTAACATTCCCCTTCAATTACAGGGTACTTGGGAGGCTAAGCGACACATCTCCAAATAATAGGCCACGAGTCAGCTCTGGTAAAGATAGTATACAATCACCAACAAGCAATTTGTATGGATCACAGGTGCTAAATGTACAGTTAAAACTGAATCACTCACATCCTGGGATCAAGCTCTTGGCTTAAAAAAGCCTTAAACAAACAATAGGTCTTAATGCAGTGTAATGGTATGACATAATGTCAATGTAGTTTACCTGGCTGTCCGAGCTCTGGTACTTGTCCTTATATGCCATGAAGACTAAGAATGAGTTCACTCCTGCGTAAGACAACCAATAAGTACCATATTAGAATAAACATTAATATTGGGATACTGCTGAGTGAGAGAGCGAGCGTTTCTCACATGGGCATGTGTTTCTATGTGTGAAGGTGTGAATGTGAGTGTGAATGTGAGTGTGAACTGAAAGTGCAGACTTGACTAGTGGCTTTAAATAAAGCACATCAAACTGAGCCCAGGAGGACTGGCACACAAAGCACAGAAACTACTTTAGTACCTACAGATTATTATAGTCTTTACTCACAGGAATGTTTTATACCTGAAATTAATTACTTCTTTCTATTGATGTGAACCTTTCCAACTATAATCAAATACCTTTATAATAATCACCTTTAACAGTACACAGTCTGATTTGATTTAATTGATTCCAAATTATTTGATTATTATTTGCTTATTTAATCTGATTCTCATGTTGTCAGTATGAGAGATCCGGGTCAGTGCTGTGGCATTGTAAAACATGACACAAAAGGCCATCAGCACAACGAAACTGCACTCTGTTTTAAAATCAACTGCAGCACTGACTCCATATACTGGATAAGGACTTCATTGTATCACATTCCCTCTCTTTTACCATGCCCTTATCACCATGACACTTTTTCAGGGCACCAGGCCCAGAGAGACAGATGTGGATGGATGTTGCGGGGCACCTTTGTCCTTGACCAGGGCCTCCACCTCCTCAGCCAGGCCCTCATGCCAGCGGGTGATGTCCATGTGTAGGGAGTAGTCGCAGCAGCTCCTCACGTCGGCGATGTCCCTCCACTGGTCATACGCAGCCAATAGGCTGGAGCCTGGCTCAGGCAGCACATGGTCGACTGAAGGGGAGAGGGAGGGGAGGGTGGAGGGGGACAGACAGGGACACAGCTCAGCAAGCATAGAATCGGGTTGTCACCTCAAATGCCTTCAAACACTATGGAGAGGATAGCTCCTGGAGTTTGGGACAGCAAAACAAGCCCTAAGACTGCGTATGTCATATTAGCATTAAACCTCATTTACTTACTAAGACGATAATAAATAAATACATTATATATGGACTACAAATGCACTATTATACCAATCAGTCCCACTTCACCCCTAGATGCTGCTACATTAAAACTTGCAATGCAGTCACATAACATTTTATATAATATTTTACCAGAACCAGATCTTCAGTTAGGCACAGGCAGCATGGATCTACTTATTTATTTTCTCTGCCTTTGCAATCTCTTACAGGCTGTATTAATGACACTGGGCAAATAGGTTTCCACTAATGATTTTGTCCTTCTGTTTTTCACTTCCCTGAAGCTCTCTGGCTCTCTGTTATGTGTAAACCTAAAAACACTATCATGGATCACATGGAATGATCAATTCATTAAGAGCATCTCTGTCATTAAAGCTGACAAGGTTATTTTTTTTTTTTTTTTACAGAATTCCTTGTTACAAAACCTCCAAACTCTCCCCAAATTCCCCCACAGTCTGACCCCCTGCTGCCAGAGCGAGCGCCGGGGCTGGGGCTGCTGGCTGGGAATGGGAGAGGGAGCGGGAGCGTGAGGGGCCGTATGTCTGAGAGGAGAGAGTGTGTGACAGCGCAGCGGCGTGACCTTGTTTCAACTGATGTAACTGCAGCAGACAGCCACTCCTGAAGCCCCATGCTGCCGCTTCACCAACTCTCCGCCTGGCACAGGGGATGACAAATGACATCCCCCACCCCCCACTCTGCATCCACAGTCCCTCTCCCTCTGCTCTTCCCTCTCATCCTCTTTTCTGTCCTCCCTTTCATCCTCTTTCATTCCCCCCCACCGCCCTTCCTCTACTCTGCACAGTGGGTGCTGGTAAAGGGGACGTACTGATCATGGTGGTGCCTCCAGCAAGCGCGGCCCGAGTGCCATGGTAGAAGTCATCAGCGGGGTTCATGCCCAGGTGAGGGGCCTGCAGGCTGGTGTTCACATCTATGCCCCCTGGTATGACTATGTGTCCATAGGCATCCACACTCTTCACCCCACCGGGCACGATGAGGTTCTCCCCAATCTGCCTGTGGAAAGGAGAAGCAGGGATGATTCTAGTGGAAACTAACCTAAGGGAGTGATTATTCAGATCTAAAACTTAGTCAGACTATTCCAGCGACCATTCGCAGAATAAGTTCGTGAGCAGCAGTGTGAGTGCGTGTGTTGTTCACTACACAGATCTAATTCCCCCCAAAAAACACTTTCAGTAGGCTGCCTCACTCTTAATGTACCTAAATATCCCTCTGCTGTTGACTGGAATGATGTTGCTGGGGCCAAACAGTTTGAAACAGATTCAGCTTTATACCTGATAGCAGTAGCAGTAGTAGTAGATTGTAGTGCAATGTAACAGTCCTCCTTTCACAGTTAAGCTATTTTTAAACTAACTGTGACCTGCTTTTTCTCTTCTTTTTTTTTTACACATGAGACATGAGCATGTGGTCCCAACTACCCTTAACTTTACTTACTTGATGAACCCATCCTCAATGTAAATGTCTGCGTAAAAAGACTGGTCATCATTGACTATCTTTCCTCCTTTGATGATGAGGCGGTCGCTCTGAAAAACAAGTGAGCAACCAACCAAAATATTAAAAAGATGATAAGTATACTGTATATACCAACAAACACTGACTTGTGAAGTGCTTAATGAAAATCAACTGAAGAAAGGATACAGCAGAAACGACTTAAGTATTCAAATCCTCATGAACGCTGATGATCTGAGCAGAAATGGCCAGCAAAGTAATAGGCAACAGCAAACAAAACTTTACCGGTATATACCAGTAGCAACATATGTGTTTTCCAGTCACAAGGTGATAGACACTTCAGAGTGTAATAACCTGATTGGGATACCGTTTAAGTATATTTGGTCACTTTAATTTATATTTTTTACTGTATCCTGGTTTTCTTCCTCACTTTTAAGCGCCACTTAAGTTGGCAAAGATAGTCTAGCATAGGTTTTTTGTACAGTTAATGTCCTCTCTAGTCCTCATGCTGTATGTTACGCTATTTGGCGGCATAAATTACTCGCAGGGATCCGCTCAGCCGTGGCCGATGATTTTCTCCGCATCAGCAACACCCACACATCCACCCTAAGCGCCACCCGTTACCACTTTCTATCCTCTGACTGGCACAGAGCCACGGCTGGCTGCTGGGAGGGTCGTAAAGTCGATCAGCCATAAACATTTTTTTAGATACTGCGCTTCTAAAACGTTACGCGTATGACCACCTATGACAACAAGTCTAAAATAAAGAAACTAAACAAACATAAAAACACCGACGTAAAAGCTCAAAAGTACATATGATAATTATGTATACAGGAAGATGATACATTCATACAGGAAGCTGAGAGACCAAAGGGTGTTGCAAACACGCCCCGTGAGAAACTCAGAAATTAAGAACTCAGGATGGCAGGATGGGGAATCATTTTAGAGCACATTCAGGTTTTAAAATAAGCCCAGCCAGAATATTTTAACAAAACAGATCTTGAAGGGCCTATGGAATGTTTCACAACTAGGCTATAGCCTGTCTTGCTTTTTGTTTAGGGACAAAGACATTTGAATCCCCCTTTCAGAGCAGGGAATGTGGGTCATCTCGGTACAGTAGCAGGCAGGCCACTGTGTTTAATTGTGTGGAAAGGAATGGGATTCCTCTTGCCCGTGTTAACTACGCTCCCTTCCCTGAATTAGCGCACTTCAATGGTCGGCACAGATGACTACGGAGTAGCAACGGGGAAACCACTACACTGGGAGGGTAGGGCTGCTAGACGAAACGTCTGGGCTGAAACGGTTGAATGATTTTTACCTCTAGTAGCCTAGGCTATCGGGGCTAGTTTCTGCAGCCGTGAATCGCTTGAGACTTCTCCTTTGTCACAGCCTAGGCTATTCACCACTGTGGCGTTATAGCTTATGCTACCGCGAGAATCAGGGAGCGGTCTCATGGATTGATTCTTTTTCGAGAGCATAACGTGGAAATAAAATAATATGAAGCAGTAACCTTGCCTATCCATGATCCATGTTTTAGTCGGGATGAAACAATGGGCACAGTTTGGATTGCCACCGCTGCTGGTTTGTAAAACTGCAGCTCGCTGTCAAACACGAATCAATGAACAGGACTACATGTCAGTCTAATACTACTGTGCTGTGCCAAATCTATTATCGAAAAGATATATTCTGGTTCTGTTACATAACAGAGGCTTAGCCTATTCCTCGAGTCACTGCAGGCTGTTGCTTGAGGCAGGATCTCTCAAAAATCCAATCAATAAAGTGGAAGAAAAAACAATTATTTCCGCGTGTGCATCACAGGTTATCGCCGATGTTTCATTGAATTAATCAACTACTACACTTTAAGCCGCGACAATGGCTGCTTACCGTTAAACGAGGGATGTTCTTCTTGCCTTGGAAAGACATGCCGGCCGGTTCGGGAGGAGCTTTGATTGCCGAGTTAGGAGGACACGCGAGAATCGGATAACTGTAAAATCAGGACAGCTCACTCACCAGAATACTGCAGTGTAGATTATAGCATGCGAAATATGAGTGTGACTAAGGGGTCGTTGGGTATCGGAAATAAGATGTTTGATTTTTATTGCGTTACAATCGAAGAGGCCACCGTAGCGCTACGGAGCCGACTCCCTAAACAATATAGTTCCACGCAAAACCATCTGTCTGTTTAGTATTCCAGACGCATCCTACAGGCTAATACCGGAGCGACAGGCCTTAAGGGGACCCTTTCGGCCACACCAAGGACTCCACCAGGGCCACAGGCAGGTCATGGTAATTTAAAGTGTATTAACGAAAAATACATCCCAAAATATATTACTGCTCATAAGAACAGCACAATGCGTCACAAAACGCTTGGATTAATTCTTCATCAACAGTTAGCCAACATAAACAAATCAGCTTCAATGTCAAAAGTGGAACATATCTAAATGTGAGGCTGAGCTCAATAATGCTGGGTGTGAATGGAGTTGTGTACGTGTAAAAAACGCACCAAACTTTAGAAGATAACGGCAGCTGATGACTTTACGTTTTTAAAACTCAACAGTTTTACATTTTAATGACTTTAGAAATTAGTCGTATGTCTTTGATTTATTTTGTGTTATCACAGGAAGACATACCTAAACACTACAAAAACACATATTTCCTAGCCTGCTATAGACTATGGTCAAACTTGTGAAATGAGAACATGATGTTAACACATTTTTATAACTCATGTTGTTATACAAATATTATGGTCTACCTCACGTCGTGCGTTATGAAGACGTTTGGGTCCGGTGGGATACACTATGGACTGACTCTGAGAGCTTGCCGCAGGTTGAGGTCGGTTTGGAGTGTGGCTCACACTGGAGAAGTCGCTCCTGACGCTCCCGGAGTCACTGAAAGTGTCAGAGTAGCAGTCTGCACGATTTTTCGTAATCTTTCGCGCAGTATTTGGACTGAACGATTCAAAGTTAAGCGTTTTATTCTCGTATGCTCCCTCGACATTGCAAAACATGCCCCCGAATTTCACTCGTGGTTTTGGACTCTCCGTCCCAAGTCTGGAAAATAGAGAACCCTCGTCGTCATCTTTTTGAAGAAGCCTCCGTCCTGCCATTGCGAAAAATGTATAGAAACTAATCTCTACTTATATTACAGGCTTATTTTAACACAATTAGCATAGAATTTTTCCTCTGCCTGCACTGTGTTGCCTCAAAAGTACAATGAGTTTGGCTGCGCAGAAAGTGAAGACAGTGTAGGAGCTGTCCAAAGGGGAGGGGTGCTGAAAGACATTCGTTCAGTGACCGCCAGTCAAGAGAACTATCTCTATACAGGCTGAGGTCTAAAGCGGTTATCTATGCATTTATATAAACATTCCTTAATCCTGAAAAGTGTTTAAGAAAAGGGATTTTAACAGCCCTCACTACTCCTGCAGTTAACTCCTTCACTTCTATCCTGAATCTTGAGTACCCAAGTAATGATAACAAAAACAAATGGAATAGCCCAGAAAGCCCTGCAGCGACTTGTGTGTTAACTTGTGAGAAATTCAGGTCACACATGAAACGGCACTGGAAGAACTGAACTTTGCCCGAAGCAGGATGATGTTCATGCTTCCATGAATGAGCACATCATATCAGTTTCAGTTAGTCTGCGCGCACTAGTAGGATTCACTCACTACCCTGGAGAAAGCTTAACAGTGAAATATTTCCTTAGTTTTGCACCACAAACCTCTAGAGTCAAAGGCACAAGGTGTTTTATTAAAGATGGGAGGGGATATTTTCTCCCCTTAGTGATATATACTTAAAAAAAACAGAAGGTAGGGAATGGTTAACCAAAATATATGCAACATTTGTATTTCCAATATGTGAAGCAATATTCTACCACACCAATTTATTGTCATACAATTATGCAGTTTGAAGGTTGTCTAGGTTGTTTTCTAGGTTCTAGGCTCTAAAATGATGCCTTCCACACAAATGCGCAACACAGGAAGAGAGGTGACATTGTACTTCCAAAGGAGTACTGCAGTCTGGTGTCTGAGGAGTCATCTCAGTTGATTGTGTATTCTCTTCCACCTGGTATATGAAACTATGCTAAGGTGTTGTGTAATCCAAGTGAGGTTCTATTTAGCATATTTGCATATTTCTCAATTAACCAAAGAAATAATAATAGTATAGGAATAAAGGGGTTCAGGAACAGCCAGACTGTTCACAGAGTGAACTGATCACTGATCACAGGAGTAAACAAGGTAAACATTGGTAAAAATACTTTGCAAAACAAATAAAGAAAATCGTAATTACTGTCACGGAAACCCTATAATGTGGCATCACTGAACAAAATAAATTGAATGATAAGCAGTGTGCTGTTGAGTAGATGATGCTAGAAAAAAGTGTTGTCTGGTAAACCTTTGCTGTCTTTATATGGCTTACGGCTAATCAGTACCAGTAATCAGTGAGTGTTAAGTTGTCACATGTTAGTCATCTCCTGTCACCCAGCTTGACACACACACACACACACACACACACACACACACACACACACACACACACACACACACACACACACACGTAACAGGCCAGCAGATGTTTGTAAACTTTGATGCTTTGTATGCTATCTTTATGGTTGTTACAAGACACATAATGAATAGTGATTGGGTTAAATCATACGCCAGTTATGCTTGGCTGCTCCTAATGTGGCATCCTACCGGTCAGGGAGCAAGCTGGCGTGGACACAGTGCCACCATCCTTACATACACACACACATGCACACACGCACACACAGGTTTATTCCTTTCGCTTCACAGTAAACCCTCATAGAGCAAATCCAGTTGCTTTATTTTAATGTAAAATAAATGTGGTGGACAGTTAAAAAACATATTCCTAATAATTATAAGGCTCATTTAAAAGAAAATCATTGAAATTAAGGCATATACAGATATGTGTCTGAATAGAACAAACACATGGACATCGCTGAAGTTCAGGGCAAAACATAACAAAAACACAGATCATAAATGTTCACATCTTGACTGATTCCCACTTCCGAATGGACTTAGACATGTTCAGGTATGGTACATCAGAAGCAGTCCTGGTAGCGAGTGTGCCAGCTGTGTGTTTGAGACGCTGTGCTGAGCGCTGTCAGGACAGGTAAATATGCCTAAGGAGGCGGGTGGATGGGGTGAGTCATCATTGAGTGACGTGAGAAGAGGTGGTGCAGAGGGTGCAGAGAGGAAGTACGTGCTGAGAGGGACAGACAACCTGGCTGTCTGAGAACACCACGATGGAGGAGCCTGGAACAGGACAGGGCAGAACACCTGGCTGTCTGAGAACCCCACGGTGAAGAAGCCTGGAACAGGACAGGACAGGAGAGACAGAGGCAGAGGGTTACAACAGGGAAAAAAAGGGAAAGACTACACATCCACAGAGAGAGGACAGATCAAATAGAGTCTATAGTGACCATATCATGTCAGTGCAGAGCAAGTCTTAGAACAGTATCTATGTTACGGGCTAAATCTATTCTGGTAGGTTGAGCCCATTATTTATTGTAATTCTGAGCTGAAAAAGAAAGTATTTTGCTGTATCTCACACACATGGCACTCCCAGTGCTGACTAAAGGGACAGTCCCTCATTAAGCCCCCACGGTCAGCTAAAGACAGAGCTCAGGTTGCCCAGGTACACCATGAGAGGACGCTCCATGCCCAGAACTGTGTGCAGGTGCAGGGCAACACCATGGTGGGCATCTCTGTTAGAGAGCCCATCTGGACGAGGCCACAGGAGTCCAGAGAGGAGGGTGCTTAGGCACCATATGGCCTCCGCCCCCAGGGGAGAGATCATCCCAGGAGGGCAGACTATTCAAAACAAACTCACAGCCATCCCTGCGATTGAACCGCAGCAGACTGTGATAAACTCAGCTTAACAGCCTGGACAAATAAGGATTTACTCACCCACAAGGATAACACATAACTCAACAAGGATAATGCCTGGACCATTAAAAAACCCTTCAGCATTCCAAATACATACATGCTTTTAAATGTAAGACATAAAGAAAGGACAGTCCTCTCTCAATCAACGTGTCATGTTTACTGTGTACGAAACAGAAAGACTGTTAAGGTGTCATGTTTAGTAATGTGTGCAATACAGTGTGAAACGTAATGCTCAGGCATAAAGCAAGTGTGCACATGTTGCACACATACACAAGCTCAGCGAAACCTCCTGGGACTGGCTGGCACACAGCAGGGAGTCAGAAGACATAAAGCATGTTTAGCTGTGCTATGAATCTGTCTCAGCTCATTGACACCAGTACAGACCCCTTTGTATTGTAATTCTGGCTAAATGTTCCATAAGGGGGGTCTTTGTAGTGTGAGTGTCTGTAAACATGGATTGACAGACAGTGTGGCTGGTAAGGAAGCTGTAATGAGCTGCACTGATTGAAGTTTACTCATTTGTGCTGAATGCACATTAAACGCCAATATGCAGTTACTGCTTTGCATTTTAGTGTGTGTTTGTGTGTGTATTTGTGTGAGTGTGTGTGTGTGTGTGTGTGTGTGTGTGTGTGTGTGTGTGTGTGTGTGTGTGTGAGCGTATGTGTATTTGTGTGTCTGTGTGTGAGCGTGTGTGTGTGTGTGTGTGTGTGTGTGTGTGTGTGTGTGTGTGTGTGTGTGTGTGTGTGTGTGTGTGTGTGTGTCTGTGTGTGTGTGTGTGTGTGTGTGTGTGTGTGTGTGTGTGTGTGTGTGTGTGTGTGTGTGTGTGTGTGTGTGTGTGTGCGCGCACTGGCAAAGTGATGATGCTCTAACATCATTAGAATGAAATATTTGATCATATTCATCAAAGTATTAATAACTAAGAAATACAGCCGATTGTGAGATAGTTGTGTCCAATCAAGAAGCTAATCCAAAGGAATTCAGCAATTTCCTCTTGTGACACAATTTTCTCTGGTATGGTTGCATATTATCAAGCCATATTATCAAGCCATCTGACACACATTGATGCCACATGCCGCTGGGAAACATTAAAATTAAGTACATTTTGATGTGAGATCTTCATGATGAAAAATGCTGGAAAAAATATATGGTTGTGAGGTATTTAACAATTTAATATAAAATAATTAGAAGTATTTAACCATTTAATGGATTATTCTTATTTTAATTTAATAACACTATTTTGGAACCATATGTTATTCATCCCACCTGCTACTGCGCCTACAGTCTGGAGTTCTACAGCAGTCCTGAGCCTTTGACAGCCAACAACCTTTTCCTGGATGAGTTTGGCTCTATACAAAGCCCCAGATTTAAGAGCTGTGTGGTTTTGCTGTCTCAGATTTGCAGAAGACTCTGCCTCGCTGCAGGGGCCCATTGTAGGAGACGTGTGGAAGTGCTGAAGAATGCCCCCTGGTGCAGACCTATATTTCACTGAGCAGAGGCTTTCACTGACAGCCATATGCTTTTGCTCAGGCAAGGGTTGGGGACTTAATTTGGCAAACAGCATAAAGATATGTAAAAAAGTCTAACACATGAATAAATAAAAACAAAACAAATAAACAAAAACCCAAATACATTAATTAAAGTATTAGAGTATTAAGTTCAATAAAAATAATACAAATATAAATATGCAGATAGATATATAATGAAATGGAAAGTGAAATAAAGGGAGGAGAGAGAAGAGGGGACAAAGAGACAAAGAGAGTCCTTGGGTCCTTGGAACTCTCTTTGGGACATTCACACTGGTCTACCTACAGCTGAGATACAGATCCAGATCCAGCTTTCATGCTCATTAAATCTCTTCATCCACACACACAATGATACAAGTAACATGGATATCATTATACCTCAAGTGTGTTTAATACAACATACACAATCTGTTCCCATTTTCCCTCAGTTGATGAGGTAAGGAGAGCACTAACCTGCTGACATGGACAGGGAGAGTCCTGCGGTTGCTGGGGGTGGACCCTGCAGGCCTCAGAGAGTGAACACAGATGTTCCATTTCTGCTGAAATGTGTTAATATGACATAGGATTGACAATACATCCTATTATATGAACATTGTTCTGCCTTCCCTTGTGTGAAGATGTTATCTGGGGCTTCTCAGCACAGCTATGGTTCAAATATTAGAAAATCTGGGAGATTACAGGAGAAATGTCCTTTGTGGCTCTTTCCTACTGTCTTGAGATTTAGTGCCCCCTACTGTCTGAATACGTGTAACTGCGGAGGTCAGACATTGCTGTCTCATCATGGACTCATTTAAGTTACAGCTCAGGGTGACAGTACCTGGCATAGATGACAGTCCATAGGTACAAGTCCAAGGTATATCTTGTTATTATTAATATATTAAACACGTGGGTGCACATTACCTTTCTCAATATATACTGAAATAGCAAGTTATACAACTTAACATAAATATAAAGATAACACAGCATGAATAATGTTGTCATCAGAGGGAATCAACTAGTGCATCTGACAATACATATAATAATTGTTTTGAAAAATATATTCACAAAATCTAAAAAAAAAAATGTGTACATGGTAGGCTATATGTATATGTGAATGTGTAATTCCCCTTACCATTTAATCTGGCAAGCACCAGAGCTCTCTAAGGTCCTCTGTTAAAGCATGCTGTGTGTTCTGTGGAATAGTTCTGCTGATGTTTCCAGAAAGGCTGTGTGACAAACACCAGTGCAGATGAATGGATCCTCCACAGTCTGTAGCCTGAGGAGGATGTAACAGCCTAACAGCCTGAGGTTGGAGCTGCATCTTCAGAGAAGCTGACTACCAGTAGAACCCACACACACACACAGCCCCACACCACCACCCCCAACTGTGCACACCTTTCACCCATCTCTCACCAGGGTCTGACCAGCACCGGGTAACTGAGGTAAACAGACCTGCGGACACACTGTGGAAAAGATCAAAGGAGCTTTTACTTTCATTCCCTCCAACCAGTGAGAGAAAAGGGATACATATATTTAAAAAACTAGAGAAAAGAACAACCAGAAGAAAAAAAAACACAAAAACACTGTCTTTTCAGATTTTCAGCTTCTCCTTTGAGAAATTAAATCTTTTTAGAAAACAAGGACAGGTTCAGTTCCACGGTTTGGCTTTCGAGTTTACATAGTTGCAGTAGAAGAGCTGGTGGCAGCGAGCTCCTCAGAGATTGGCAGCGGTGAGGTGCGCTGCTCCTGTCACAGGGCCCTCTTGTAAACAGTGGGGGCAGGGTTGCCATGGTAACACATCAATTTCTCAGGCTTCCACAGGGAAGCAGCCACCAGCACTGCCTGCTTAGCAGGGAAAGAGAGAGGGAGTGCTTCAATTTAAGAGTCCTTAAATTCCACATGCACCAAATGTGACACGCCGTCCAAAGCTCTTCCCAGTTAAAAAAGGGGCCTCCTGTTTTGTCCCTTAATGAGCACCATAGTTCAGTAGTTGTAGTTCTCTGTGAAACCAGTATCATGTCCTCAGTATCTGTTTGTGTCTCAGTCCAACAGTCTATAACATCATACTCCACATCAGGGTCAACCAGCTGTGGCTCTTACATCAGACACACCAGTTAGACAAAATAGCCTGAATCCCTGCAGATGACAAGAAAGAGACTTGGTCATGGTTCACTGGCGTAACATAACCAGAACAGTCATTCATGATGGCCTTATTCATGGCCTATTTAGAAGATCTTTGCACTCACGTTACAATCTGTCTTCATAACCTTGGCAACATCTGGCAGTAAAAGGTAGGGACAGCCATTTGTGTATTTTGTAAAAAACTAAGCCCACATGTACATGGAAGTAAAAGTGGTACATTGTTTACTGGAAACACTGTTGTCTCTTTGACTGCCTCTGGCTCTGTAATAAGGCATACTACAGGAGGAGAACAAATGAATGACCTCCTAAGGCCTCCCGGCCAATAAGCACAATGATCTGCCTGTCAATCATGTCACGGCAATGCAGCACAGTACTTGTGGGGTAGTGGCTCTGGGGAGAACACTGAAGGGAGAGGTTGTGTTTGTTTGGCTTTGACGAAATGGCTGACATCCATTAGTATGGCTGACACAACCATTAATAATTGTGCATTGTTTTGGTGAGAAAGGGTATCAGCTGAAATGTTAGTAAACTCCAAAAAAAGACCTGAAAGGTTAGTTCTGCACACCCACCTGATCTGGCTGGCCGGAGAAACTACGACCAAAGAATGAAGGCTAAAGAGAAGAACAAAAATAAAAATAAAAACTGAAGATGGAGCCAGAAATGAAAAGAAAAGAGGAAGTAAGGAGGAAGGGAGAAGAAAGAGAGGAAAGAGTTGTTTAAGTCAGACAGAAGTAAAGAGGGAAATCAGTTGACAAACTCTAAAAGTGTATTTACATCCTCTGACAATGAAGAGAGGTACAGTGACTAACACACCAGCCATCACCCGAGACAGACTGTCATGGTTCAGAGGGTTGCTGGTTTAACATGACGGGTACATGAGACTCTTGGCGAGGGTTTTGTAAATTTCAACTTGATTTTCACTCAGCCTCAGACAGTGGGTTACACAGAGCA
>NC_137922.1:32496488-32553988 GCF_963457725.1 Sprattus sprattus | reverse complement strand
ATGGAGCTGTTGGAGCACTTTTTCCAACCAATGTAGGGGTGGAGACAGTGCTAGAATTTTCGGCTCAAAGCATTTTACCTTTTCACTCTCAATGTCCAGCATTTTCTGTTGTAAAGCGGATTTGGTCACCTCAATTTGCTCCAGCCACTGTGAAGAACAGAATGCACAAATATCATCAATGTTGAAACTGTCAACAATACAAATATATTGAGTAGTGGTCCTCAGAACCAAAAGCATGTGAGTCATAGGTACCCTCTCTGCCAGAGTCAGAACAGTCCTGGCATGAATGACTACCACTTGCTCCTCATTGGAAAGGGTCTGTGAGCAGGGGGATCACAAACATTAGTATAGTATAGTATGAGAGAGGCTATGATATATGTCCCGTAGTTTAAAGTTCTGTGCACGAGGACAACACAGCCACACGAGGTCACCTGACACAGACATGGACATAAATACACATTTACAGAAGAAAAGCAACATACACTTACGGCGTTATCCCCCAGAATATCCAGCTTTTTCATCAGCTCTGAAATGACTATATCCTGCAGTAGAGAATAGGACAGAGGTTGTCAACAATGCCAGAGGCTGCGTGTTTTGAATGCATTTCCATCTCAACTTTCTGTGTCCAATCTGACCGCATACCACACCAACTTTGAATACAATTGGACAACATCTTATTTTCAAACCAAGTACAAGCCCAGTTTCAAATCATAAAAATAAAGGTGTACCCTGTCAAACCCATTTCTATCTATGATTCTATCCATGAATGATTGATCCATGAAGGCACTGTCAGTACTTATATCAAAATACAGTTAAAATGGGTGGTTGAAGAATATGGTAAATGAAACTATTCTGCTATTCACAGAGAGAAATGATTTATTGGCACCTGTGGGTCTGTGTCTTTGTACTTACAGTGACTCCCTCTGCCTCGCAGTAGATCTGCAGTGGGCTCACGCCCTCGCTGAAGTAGATATTATGGAAGTTTATGGCTGGGGATCTCCTCTCTCTCTCCTGTGGAGGAAGGACAGCGCTATCATAAACCCTGCAGCAGTGCCCAGAGAGCCTACTACATCATCAACAGCTGCCCTGCTCACTGTCATTCTATCAAGACATGAGAGGCAGACGGTAAAGGACAAAAAGCTGGCCATTTATAATTCCAGAGTACATCTAAAACTGAATGTGGTAAAGCATGGAGGCTTTTAAAACTTAAAAACATTTGCATACAAAATAATTCTGAGTAAGGGGACAGAGCTTGACTGTGAGGCAGAACTTACTTCAAGTTCCAGAATACGGAACTCTAAAAGTTCATTTTGGTCTTTAATGTCCTGAATCTCGTTTCTCAAACGATGCTCCTCTGATTCCATGTGCTTTATCTGCAAACAGAAAGAAAGCACTCAAAGCTTCAAACAACATTTGCTGGATGAAAGCAGGTGGCACTCACCCTTGCAGGATTTACCTTTTCGATGAGTCCTTGATTCCTTTGATACAATGCCTGCTTCTCTTCAATCCATTTCATATCCTTCAAAAAAGAAAAAAAGACTATAAAACACAGGAGCATCTGTTAGTCAGGCTCAGTCTGTGAGTGAAGTGACTGCAGTTGGGAAGACGGAGGAGAGTGGCTCTACTCCAGAATCAGAACCAGAATAGATCAGTACGTTTTTGAAGTCAGGCTCCCGGCGGTGCCACAGACAGGGCGGGGGCTGCAGTGGGCGTGAGAACCGAGTAAAAATAAACAGGTAGGACGTCTGGAGGTTCTCTCACAGCTCAGCGCTCGGGTGGCAGTGGAGGTGGCTGTAGCAGCAGAATGAGGGCCTGTGGAGCTAATGATAGTGTTTTCCCACTAATGCCCTGCTAAGCATGGTGTTGCTCACTCTCTCTAAAAACTACCCCTGTTGAGTCAGAGGAACCTCTCTGGGACTCCCTGAAGATGTGTCCAATGTTCCCAAAGCAATTTAGAACAGGCAGCCCTCCACCGCAGTTCACATGAAATGTGATATGCCATAAAGTTCCTGTAAGGCGTAATTCATTCTGGAGCTCAGACTCTCTCTGCCTGGCTTATAACTCTGTGAAGAGGCGAGGAGCAGGGGAGGAGATGGGAGTGAGAGAGGCAGGCGGCACCTCTGTCAAGCAGTTCCTTACGGTATGCAATTACTGGAAGAGAAGCTAATGATACTATCAGGGCCAGTAATAGGAAATCTAGCTGGTGTGTCTCCACAGGCCTATTTAATGCCTAGCAGCATATGGTGTTTGGTCACGTAGTGTTTTATTCCTAGGACGAAAGATGTGTAACAATGTCCTCTAGGAGCAATGCTGTGAAAGTACTTTTTTTAATTTAATGTCATCAAACTTTCTTGGATATCTCGTGAAAACTAAAGGCATTCAGACAATATCAGCTTGCAACATGGTTACTAAACAAGAACACTTTTTACTGTGTAGAGGGCATAAGCACTGGTGATGTCCTACCTGGCCTTGCTGACTTAAAACACACTCAAGGTCTTGGACTCTGGTTTGGTAGCGAATGAGCTCAGCTTGCATTTGTTCTCGTGTCTGAAAGGATAGTAGACAGATTTCTTTACATAAACAGAGAGAATTAGTGAATTGCACAAGCCCAGGGTACTATTCGGCGTCACTCGCTAAGCGGTTTAGCGAGCTAAACTCCAGGCTAAAAAAAGACAACACCACTTTAGCGGATTCGGCGAAGCAACTTTTGCTCAATTTCCATGGTAATTAATCGCTTAGCCTTAGCCTGCTCCAGGGCAGGCTAAGCAAAGTTTAGCTGGCTAAACTTGCCATACCCACGCCAAAAGGAGGGATCCCATTGACAAGGAGTCAGTTTGATTAGCGTAGGAAGAGTTCTTTGCGATCGCCAAGAAGATCCATTTTTCCATAATGATGAGTTCTTGTATGAGCGCTACCGATCCACCCGACAAGGAATAATTAATTTAGAAGACCTTCTCGAGTCATTTATTGCATAGGCTACACCACCGTCAAACATTGAATGTCATCACTTTCTTGCCAGTGGTAGCCTTCATTTTTGTAATGTCGGCGATGCGGAGAACAAAGCACATTATATGACAGTGGTAGATAGTACAGTTGAGACATACAGTTGATAAACCCGAAATAACTTTCATGTAAACGTTAGTATTCATGTGCAAACTAAAAATCACGTCTCAGGCTGCCTGAGACGTGATTTTTAGTTTGCACATGAATACTAACGTTTTCTTTGATCCCAGGAAATGTGAGCACATAACCCAAATAGATATTGGCTAAAGTTGCTTTACCTACTTTAACTTACATCATTGCAAACGTTTAGTTTTGGAAACGTGTCTAGTGTTTGTGCGGTAGTGAATGGTGGTGGAGGTGGGTGCATGATAAGAAGAGAGAAATAGACACAATTTCTTTTCATTGCTTAAATGTATTGAATCTCTTATTAATACATTCACATTTAGCAGACGGTTTTATTCAAAGCGATTTAAAACTACAATTCTTACGAGGGTGAGGGGAATCGAACCAGTGATCTGTAGCATGCAAGCCAGACGCTTAACCCGCTGCACCATAGCACCATATCATGTAAGGAGAAGATGTCACGTATTATACCTCTTATAGACAGTTTCTTATATTGCTGTGGTAGCCACGGGAGTGTTGAATTTTGACATGATTATGGTCTTGAATTCTTCATAACGCGTTCACGATCATATCCTGCGTTATCGGAGAAAAAAAATAGTCTTTTTCTTTGAGTTTAGACCATTATACCTTTAAAAAAAATCATGGTTTTGGGGATCGACCTTTCTTGCCTTTTGAAGCAAGACGTGCACGCGCAATTTAGCTGACGAGATAAATTAACTTGAGGTTAAAATAAATTAGCGCCCGTCGCCAGACCGGTTTGGCCTGTTCTCATTTAGCGAGCTAGTTAATCTCCAGTTGCGAGCTAAATTAATTATCTTAGCTTCAGTCGTACGCCGAACAGGGCCCAGATCTAACTTACATCACTCTCGTATTGACATCCTTATCAACAATAATATTGCTCTGGGACAAAAGTCACATTTTTACAAATTTTACAGACATTAATTACAGTCTGATTATTACATGTCACTTGTCATGATCATGATTAAAGGCATGAAGCATAACTGTGAAATGCAAATTGTCGAAGAAATAAAAGGTAACAATATTGTTCTTTCTGTCTTTAGTTTTGCACTGTGTGTGTCTGTGAAGGTACCTTGACTTCCTTTTCAGCATCAAACGTGCCCCCAACCTGCTCCTGTAAGAGAGCGTATGCACGCTGCAGCGCTTGGTACTCCTGGGTCAACTGGCGAAACCTCAGCTCTGTTTCTTCTCTTATCATACCCTGTGATAAACACACACACGCACACACACACACACACACACACACACACACATACACAACCACGCAATCTTACGAATACATGACACCATCTCTCCCGAGGTGGCAATGGTAGTGTATATCAAGGCTTTTGATCTGAAAATGTCACTGAAGATACAGTATGTGTCTGAAATGTCAGCGTGTTTGCCTGGACCCCTGTCATGAGCATGTCTCCATTCAAGGTCTGATCTATGGGCAGGTCACCCCTCACGTGGCCCTCCTCACCTCCTCCAGGTCGTCGTCTGGTGTGCAGGGTGTGCGGTCCGTGTGGTAGGAGTGGGATGAGCCGTCCGAGTCCATAGAAGCCTCTTCATCATATCCAAAGAATGTCTCTATCACTGGCTGCAGAATGCAAACAACAGATGGATGCTTCTGTACATCCCATGCTACATACTGGAGGGATGGTCTAATATCTTACTCCAGTTATTATTCTTAATCCCCTTCTTAATCGTAATCTCAATCAATTATGTCTTAATCTGTCTACCTATAGTACATTTTTAATTAAATATTATTTATGCTTATTCAAATGAATGTTACATGTAATCACATGAATATTATATGCAACTGTAGAAGCACAAAGAACTGCTTGTTGCTTTTAAATTAAAGTTGCAATAGTGTTATTGGACACACAGGGCCTGATTTACTAACAGGATTGCACCCATTTCAGGCTTAAAATAGCGGTCGTAAACATAAAACGGTATTTACTAAGGGGGCGCAGCGCATATTAACGCTTTGTGGGTGTGGACGGGGAGGGCACGGAAACGTGGGTGGAAACATGGTCGTCTAGCGCAAATATATGGGAGGAGAGAAGATAAGTGTGCCTAATGATGTATTGCATGGTATTTACTAAAACTGCCTGACGAGCGCACGTCTCTAATTTGCGGGATAATTCTCCGCCTCATAAAATCACGTCTTAACCAGGAAGCGCATTTCCATTGAGTCTGAAAACGTTGATATGGCAGCAGTTATAAGAGCAAGGCGAAGATATAGACAGAGACAGCGCACAGAAATATTTTTTTCAACTTGTATAACACTTTTTCAGTTAAGCGATCCACAAATCATTAGACGGTACAGGTTAACCAGCCACGCAATACTTCAATTACTGAACCAGATCAGAGACGACATCGAACCCTCCAAACCGGAGATCACATTCCATTCCATCAGTTGTTATCTCCGGACAACATTGCAAATATTGGCATCGGATCATTTCAAACAGTTATAGCATCAGCAGTTGGTATATCTCAGCCTTCACTCAGCCAAATATTCACCCAGGTACTCGACGCATTGCTACGGCGCACTGGTCAATACATTTCCCCACTGCCATAGCTGAAATTAGAGACATCAAACAAGACTTTTTTTGAAATCGCAAACTTTCTGAATGTAATTTTAACCATTGATTGCACCCACGTCCATAAATATTGTAGTGAACCCATGTCCCTTGTAGAAATTATTAATCTCGCCATGTACACATCTACATTGTTATAAGACAGTTTATGCATTAATGCCACCAATAGCATATTCTTTATAATCGTGTTCTTTTAAACATCTCGCTGTAGGTGATGGCGGGCAGAACAACAATATAGCAGCGCACACATTGAATCATGTTCAGTGATTGAGCGAACGTGAACCAATATATCTATCTCCACTTCGCTGAACCTTCATTTTCTCTTCCTAAATAAATAACAAGGAAAATGCGCAAAAACACTGTGCGTTAAGATTAAGCTGCGGTCACAATCTTAGTAAATCAGGCCCTATAGGGCGGAGTAAACACAGATTGCCCAGCACGGATCTGGTTTGATAAATACCACGGAAAATGCGCAAAAACACTGCATTAATATGCGGCCGCAGATTAAGCTGCGGCCGCAATCTTAGTAAATCAGGCCCACAGTGAGGCAGAGAGAGGGAGAGTGAGAGAGAGAGAGAGAGAGAGAGAGAGAGAGAGAGAGAGAGAGAAAGAAAGACAGAGAGAGAGTGAACGGAAGAAAGAGAAGGCCAGCAGACATTTAAACATACCTTGCCAGGCTTGTTCTTCCTCCGTCGACCTGAATCTTGTCTTCTGTACCTCAGCAACATGTCCCTCTCCTGGGGCAAAGCAAAGATGAGCACACTGACCACACACAGCCCTTGCACTCCTGCTATCAGTCTTATCTCACTGAACAGCATACAGAGCTACCAGCATTTCAAACAGTTTAACTATTAAAAGGGAGATAAAATCGCTATCTTGCAGCTTTGGATTTTATCACACGTTAAAGCTTCATGCTTGCAAGCATCTTGCCTCCGGCTCAGCCAAATGTATCTACATAAAACATAGATACTTTATAAATCTGTGTAAATAACACATAGGTGTGATACAAGAACTGATTTGGACTGAGTGTTTTTTGAGACATGGGAGCTGCCTTAATCATTTAAAAATAATGTTTTCAGTAGAAGTAAACGAGTGAAATACAGAACTTTGAGACCCATTAAGAAGTGAAAATTGGAATAACTTACTATGACACTTTTCACGTATCCTGCAGTTTCAAGTGCCTATAAAAAACACATTCAGTCACCGATAATGGAAATATCCATGCCGTTAATGCCACATTTAACGGCCAAGGCTGGAGCGCTTCCATCCGCACTCAAAGCCTAGTATGTTTTAATGGAGTCACGCTCCAGAAAAACATACTTTAGCGGTGAATAACGCACACATGCTGATGGGGTGAGTGTATCTTTGAACTCATCAGCACTGTGTATGGATCAGCACTGAGCATATGAGCATCCCATCCTGGTACATAAAAGGATTGCATGAAGTGTGTGCTTGTGCGTGGTGTGCCCGTGATGGTGTGTCTGCTAGGTCAGTATGTGTGTGCCTCTGCACATGTACCAGAGAGGGAGGCTGAGCTGAGCAGTAGGAGGTGTTGTCATGGCGATCACTTGGATAAATCATCAGTGATGTCGGACATGTGTGGGGGAGGAGCATTTGTGTGTTCACACAGCATATACAGGTGTTTATTGTATGAGGCATGTGTGTGTGTGTGCATGTAATTACACTGTGTGTGTGTGTGTGTGTTTATGAATGACAGCCTCATGTGTTCCATGACCATGGCATTACCTTAGGTGTGTTGTCAATGATGTTGTTAAGTGCATGTGTGACATTTTACAGTGCATTTACAGAGCATGCTTTCACATATGTGTGTGCATGTGTGTGTGTGTGTGTGTGTCTGTGTGTGTGTGTGTGTGTGTGTGTGTGTGTGTGTGTGTCATGACTGCGGGCCAACCTTGGACAGGTCATCAATGATGTTCTGCTGCTCCAGAACCTGCAGTTTGAGGAACTCAATCTCCCTCTCGTCCTGACTCTGGTCCAAGGCATTGAGTGAGCTGGGCCTCCGGATGGAGCCTGACCTCCTCTGCAAAAACACATGCTGTGTCTGTGCCACAGTCAGCCAACATGGAGATAAGGGACATCGGTTTTAAAATGGACAGGTCCCTCTCACACACACACACACACACACCCTCTCTGATTGCATAACATAAATTAACACTTACATTTAAACTCTTACATGATGAACACTTACTGTACATACACTTGCATAATGAAGAGAATTTAAGGAAACCTGAAATTGCGTTTGCGAGTATGACACAATTAATCATAAGTATACACAGAATGTTCTAGTAAAGCTATGCATAACCTGACTGAGAATAATGAGTAACATGAGAATGAGAGAAGAGAAGCTCTGCCTGGTTCTCCAGTAGTGAGAACATAAGGCTCAGGTCTCCATGGTATGATCTAGCAGTAGACATACAGTATGGTGTGTTAGTAGTAGGGCGTAGGTGTGAAATACTGTTTCATTTACCTACACTACATCTACAGTCAACACAGTCTTTGATAAATCACCATTTGATTCACAGAATGCATGTGTACATTTCAGATATCCCTACCATTTCTGTGTGTAGGGACCTGCATTTGCTCATTCTGTAGGAATATAAGGACTATACGTGAGTGTGGGAGTCAGAAAGGTGTGTGTGTGTGTGGGGGGGGGGGGGGGGGGTGGTTACCATCTCAATGTTCTCCTGTGTGACGAAACGTAGTTTGTTCTCCATACGTCTGAAGGCGTGGGCCAGCTCCTCATTCTTATGAGTCAGGCGCCGGTTCTTATCCAATATGGGCTTATACTGACTCTCAGCCTCCCGCAGGCGTTTCAGCTGCACACACACACACACACACACACACACACACACACACACACACACACACACACACACACACACACATCATTAATTCAACATTAAATCAATCTATCCCTGTTTCCATAAACAATACTGTCATTAATATGTGCCATAGATTTGTGATATTATGTATTTGAGAGGTGTAGGCACTCACTGTCCAACCTCTTCCTCCAGGCACAGAGAGGTAAAACCAGAGTGGGTAAAGAAGGTGGTTTAGAACCCCTTTTCACTCCACATTCACATCCACTCATTTTTCCTTCCCTCTCTATTTCACACACACAAACAAACACACACACACACACACACACACACACACACACACACACACACACACTACACACTAAACACTACACACTACACACACACGCACATGCACTGGCGCATACACACACACACACACACACACACACACACACACACACACACACACACACACACACACACACACACACACACACACACACACACACACATATTGAGCTGTATGTCAGCTGAGCAGCCATGTCAGACTGGAGTGGGGCTCATCCCCCATGATCCTTGGGGGCAAATCCTAAAATCTTTTATGCAAGAGGAATCGGACACGCAGCTTTCAGACGCATGATACAATGCCTGTCTGACGCCCACTGTCACCGGCTTACTCCTCTTACTGGGGGAAAGACACCCGTGTGTCTGAGAGCGTTAGCAGCTCCACACAGGCACTCAGAGGGAGCCTCTGTCTCTGTGAGAAAGCTGCCTCTCAGGGCAGGCCAGGGAGAGCTGGCTGGGGACTGTGGTGCATTTTCAGATGCACCCTAATCACAGCTGAGTGCCATGCTGGATTTAGTTTTCAATTGAACAGCATCTGCACTTGATTGAATTTGCTTTGTGTAACTAGATAAGCGGACTTACAAAATCCTGGAATTGCTTCTCGCCATCTGACAATAAAAACAACCTCGATCCATCACCTCGAGAGAAATACAATTGCAATTTAGGCTTTGTTTTTCTGCATAAGATCCAATTCATGAATCTAATTCACACTGTGGTTTTAGGCTGCACAAGCCTCCAGTTCCTCCTGATGAGGAGAGTTGCACCAGCATTACGGTAATACACATAAATAGATTAGTTCATCCTCAGGATATCTGGCCGATGAAAGCTTGCATAAGCAAACAGGCCCCTCCCATCGCAGACAGCTCCTCTAGAGTGCAGTGACGCAGAGCCGTCAGCAGGGGGCCAATGGCGTTGCACAGAGCTTTGTACACATGACAGTTATTAACCTTCTTACACCATTAGTTATCAATACAGCTTAAGTCTTAGACTGAAATCTGCATTGCACTAGTTACAGTGGATCATGGTTTGAAGTTGTTAAAAGAGACACTTAATATTACCAGTGGTTTACTATTTATGAGTAACAAAACTGTATTTTAAATCACTGTGGATCACTATTGATTTCTAGCCTTGGCCAGGGGGAGAGGGGGAAACAAGTCATCTATCAATGTCACAGACCCTTAAAAAAAAGAATCTTTTCCATTGCACATAATGCTTAGGATGACAGAAATGGCAGTTAAGGCATTATGGGATCGAGGAGGACCACGCTAGAGGTCAGCCAACCTGAGAGGGTTTCATTACATAGAGTTGTCAAGGAAACTGACACGCATGGATGCCTGCAGAGCTAACACAATCAAGTACACTGCTTTGGGCCTACTATCTTCCCCAGCTTGCCAAATGAAGGGATGTTGGGCAGTAGTATTGAGTTTGGGAGTGGACAAACATAAACAAACAAAACCACATCCTCACTGGCACCTAAGGCCTCATTAAGTAGATGTGACTCCCAGCCCAGCTGCTGTCAGCAGCAAGCTCCACAGTGTCCACTTAGAGTTTGAGATTATCCCTCTCTGGATCTCCTTTCTTTTCTGATGGAGAGTGAGGGTTCAGTGACTCATCCATCCATAACCTCTTACATTTGGCTGGTGTCCTCTCTAGTGTGGTAAGTAGGATGGATTGCCAAAAATCCAAAAAGCTTAGCAACACAGCTTGCATACTACTTTCTGGCCGCAGCAAGTGCCTTCAAGCTGATCAGGCCCAAATACTCCTTCCCACTGGAAACTATCTAGCAATGATGTTGGCACACGGCAAGTGAAGAAACATAAAGTCAAACTACCAACCACCAAGCATGATTCTGAGGGTCTGTAAGCAGTTAATGTTACAGAAGCTACAACATGAATCCAATCCATCAATGATTAGATAAATAACGCATGAGTCATTTGTGAGTATAAACAAGGGAGACATTTGTTTTGTAACAGCACACACAAACAAAGTGATTGCCATTACGTTCATGCACAAACTGCAGTCTGCGCTCGCCCATCAACAACAAAAGTCCAGTACTCATTGGAGAGCCTTTGGTAGAAAGGGCTGCCTCTGCTCTTAGCTCTCTGTGATTGGCCAGCCATCCTGGACCAGCCTGCACCTTCCCTTAGTGATGCTGCCACAGGCCATGGCTGCCAAGAACCTCTCGTGTGTCATGTGACCTCTCGCCTTATAACTTATCCTTCCTCCTTTCTTTGCCATCTCTCTGAGACCTGGCTACAATAACATGTTGTTTATAACTGATGCACTAATTCATCTCTCTTCTCTCCCTATAGTTGGACCACTGTTTGAAACACCGATGATTGGGACCAGTGTTCTGCACCATTATATATACGTATAAATACAAATATATAAGACAATAATACAGAATACCTAATTTCATTCATAATTTTTTCTCCTTTCTGCCTCTCTCAAGCACTTTGAGACTATGTCTATTGTTTAATGGAGCTACGTATATACATGAATAAAATTGAATTGAATAGAATCACTCACTAGCTCGTTTCGTTCTTCGGAAAGGAGGGCATTACGGTCCTCCAGCTTGCGTATGATGGCACTCAGCTCGGCAATCTTCAGTTGGAAGCGGCGGGCGTCCTTTTCGTCCAACTGCTGTCCCTTGAAAAAGAAACTCACTGCACTTGAACTGGAACCAGACAGCAACTCAAGGAGGAGCGAAGCACCACAGAGAGCACACACTGCACAACTGCCTGCTCTGAGAATGTACCAGCCAGCTATAGGTTTTGCCTACCGTAAGCTTCATGTACTTGATTGTGTTTTAAATTGAGATGCCGCTGGCTACGTGTGTGTAGGGTGTGTGTGTGTGTGTGTGTGTGTGTGTGTGTGTGTGTGTGTGTGTGTGTGTGTGTGTGTGTGCGTCTTCTGTATTAACTTCTGTTTTTGGAGCTCTCCCATGTGGCTGGTGTATATCTCTGGTGGAGTTGAAGTTGTTCCACAACAGATGCGGGCTATTCTACATAACTTAGGTAGGTCATCACACAGCGTGAAATATCAGTGAAATATCAACATGCACAGTGGTGGTAATTGCAGAAATGAATATTCCTGCCATACCAAGATAATTTCTCCAAGCAGACATTCCAGATACATTCAATGATAAATGGTTGTAACCTAACATGGTTGTGCCTCAGTGAAAAACAACTAAAAGTGTTTTATAAAGCAATCATTTACAAACACTCTGGGCCCTATCTTGCACCCAGCGCAAGTGACATTGTCACCGACGCAAGTATCATTCCTATCTTGCACCCGGCGCACAGCGCGATTTTCCCTCCAGAGGTCCGCTTCGAAATGAACTTGCGTCGACATGGGCGGGGGCGGAACAGAGAAGGCGTTTCTCTGGCGCAAGTGGTATTTTGCAGTTTTCAAAACAACGCCGTGCGCCGTGCGCCATTGACCAAAAAAAAGCTGGTCTAATGTGAGGCGCAATGTCTAAAGTCTGTAACGCGTATTCAGAACGCTATTTTAAGGGCGCATGTGCTTGCCCGCACAGTATAGGACCTGTAGGCTACACTTTACTTCTGTCGTCTTCACGAGAGATTTACACCAATTGTTTGGCAAGCCATATATAATTACAAGGAAAATAAAGTATTTACCACATGAGGAAATCATTGTGATATCCGTATCCAAGACATTTAAAAACTAGGCATACATCTAGCGTACACAATTGACCCAAATGATTCAGGTTAATTGAAGCTGCGTGACATTTGATTTATTGTATGGCTTTGTTGCATTTATTTAATGCCAGTATTATTATAAATCTTGTAAACTCATCTCTGTGTATGTGGACTTTATTTATGTACCTTGGGTTTGGTCAGCTGGTGCACTGGCTTGGGTGCCGATTTCCATGCCCCCAAATCCCTGCACGCTCTCAGGCGTGAGGGTAGACGTGGCGATGTCCTCTGCTGCCGTCAGATCCTGGGTCGAGGCAGATCCACCTCCCGTGAAGGCACGAGAACGTGTGTTACCTTCCAGCTTGGATGTCCCACGTCTCCGGACGTCATTATAGCGTTTTCGGCAACGTTTTCGGGTGCCCCGTTGCAGAAACAATCACGGCAATATCTTGACATGCTTGCTTGACTTTGCTTACTTTTGGAGGGTTTCTCGCATCCCCATATATATCTATCTCCCGGCTTTTTACAAAGCCATACAATAAATCAAATGTCACGCAGCTTCAATTAACCTGAATCATTTGGGTCAATGTGTAGGCTACATGTATGCTTATTTTTTAAATATCTTGGATATGGATTTCACAATGATTTCCTCAAGTGGTAAATACTTTATTTTCCTTGTAATTATATATGGCTTGCCAAAAAATTGGTGTAAATCTCACGTCGGTCTCCTCGGCTGTGAACTTCTCCGGTCTTCCACCAGGTAATTCCGCCATCAAAATAACAAGCCGCTATGGACTATGCGCTTCTCGCTCTTAAAGGGAATGTGAAATGACGCTCCGATTGGTTTATTGCATATTACGCCCAAACCACACCTATGGCTGAGTAACCTCCTTTGGACCAACCCTTTTGACACTTGCGCTGGACGCAAGTGTGTTTTTTCCGCCGTTAAAATAGCAACTGCGCCATAGAGCCGCCCACACAGCTACTTGCGCTTGGCGCCGTCCTACTTGCGTTTCTGATCGGCAAGATAGGGCCCTCTGAGTCCTTACTCAGTTGGTGCAGGAGACATATTTTATTAACTACAATAGATGTACTGATTATGGTTTATGTAGTTTGTTAGTTGTTTGTCATAAAGAACTGATATGAATCTGGAGGGGGATGCGCAAGGGTCACATGCCACCATTAGAAGCCTTAAAGAGCCATAGGATAGTAAAATATTTTAGAAAGAAAAAAGGGGCAACCTTTAATTAGCTACATGAGTCAGCAAAAATGCACCAGGCAGAGAGAAGCTTTGCCCCTCAGTCATTAAGACCTTCAACTGAACTCCACAGGGAACATGAAAGGCTCTCATGATGCTGCATGTTTGATCAAGATTAAAGTACGAGCACAGTTCCCAGTGGGTTCTTGGATGCAGTGTGGAACCGAGCCAAACACACATCTCCCTGACAATGGAGACAAGACGGGGGCATTACTGCTGAATGTCCGAAAGATACAATTAAGGGGCTGGAAGTTCAATGGTTTGGCTTTTAATGTGGCCGTGACTGCCCCAATGCTAATGGCCAGCCAAGTCACTACATGGGGGTCGGCTGTGTTACTGGATAAAGATAGACCAGAAACAATCACATCACACTGTTGTGTGCCATTCATTGGACAAGGTCTGCAGAACACCTCCTTAACAACTGATTAAAAGCACAGCGATGGCGGTCCGGGATGCTACTCTGTCTGTTTTGAATGTTTTTCAACTAGCTTTACTACTTATGATATTTCTAGCTTTAAGACTAGTGTAGGATTTTGGCATGTTACTGCAGACAGATGTTAGGAGGCTTGCATGACTTGTGAAGAATTAGTTGTTATGAATGGAAGGTTGGTTTTATGTGTTTTAGAGCAATGAAATTGAATAGGCAGCCCTTCACAAGAAATGTGTCTCCTCGTTTGTGTCCTGTTTTTGTGACTCTCTATTCATATGCAGTGAATCAGGGGCTCAGGAGTACCAGTTGTGAGTCACCAATCCTTTTCTGTCACCTAATGATGAAATTAGCCTCTGCGAATGTGACATGCTCCAAGCCAAAGAACATGAAAAGCAGCCCAGCTTAAACTCATTTCAGCAGTAACATAAAAGCATAATTATGCAAAGACGATTAGCAGCTTGAGAAAAGTAAAAAACACAGCTTTATAACAACCTGAGTTCAACGTAAGTTCAAAGCAGCAGCTGCGGGCAAGCTCTTTTATGGTGCAGTTCCACAACACAGAGAAGCAGAGCAGAGCAGAGGCACTGGGACGGCAGTGGCCATTTTAAAGGCATGACCGTAATGAAGGAAGAGTCGATTTGTGTCTGGTGAGGTCTATGGCAGCAGAAGCAGCAGGAGCAGTGGTAGCAGTGTTAGTGGTGACAGGGGTGATGGGGTAGGTGTGTGTGTGTGTGTGTGTGTGTGTGTGTGTGTGTGTGTGTGTGTGTGTGTGTGTGTGTGGGGAGAGGTGAGGAAGGAAGGGGTAGATGAGGGTTAAAGTGCTTACAGGACTGGATGAGGGCTCGAGGGAGTCTCCTGCACTACTTGAGTAAGGAGGCTCAGACCTGAGGCCCGCGGCCTGACGCTCAGCCTCCCTGAGCAGGGCCAGACGCTGGGCCACGCCCGTCTGCACCCCCAGCTTTTGCTCCAGCCCCGCCACTGCTCTGTCCTTTACCTTTATCTCATCCATCTACAGGAGGAGAACACAACACGGTCACACACACACACACACACACACACACACACACACACACACACACACATACTAACACGAAACACACAGACCATATACACATGCAAATATATATGACAGACACACACATACACAGAGACACCTACGCAAAAAGAAGCAAAAACACCCACAGTCACATCAACTCTTACACTATAAAAGAAAGCGGAGCATGGGAGTGTGCATACACACACACACACACACACACACACACACACACACACACACACACACACACACACACACACACACACACACACACACACACACACACACACACACACACACACACACACACACACACACACAAACATTCCACAACAAATAAGTTTCACACAGACAACATTCACAAGCATTTCAAGCATGGTACCATTTACAAAGCTCACACATGGTAAGGGCAGACGCACAATAACACACAAAAACAGACTTACAGCACGTATGTGCACACACACATATAAAAGCCACAGCTGCACAGAGTCCATGGACTCCACATCACCACATCACCATGGAAACCTCTAAGAGCATGCTCCACCTCTTAAACTGTCAGGAGAGTGTTTAAGGCATAGCACAAGGCCTTACATCAATCATTGCTGACTCATCTGGTCTCTGTAAGATGTGCCAAAAAACGCTTCACATACACTGGCAATTCAGCCTCCACTTTATGAGATTAAAATGGCTTAGGCGGGCGGGCCGACAGGCATGTCAGCATATTAACCGCTGTTTCATTACAAAACATGTCACATAAAGCAAATTAGATGCTCACTTAAGGTCTTTAAAGATGCAGTCTGCGATTCAGTTTGGGTTACGCAAAAAGGTTGATGATATTTGAGGGTGACAGCTAGAGGACCATGAGGAACAATTAGCTGAATTTGACAAAAAGCATATGGGATGAGAATTGCGGACTGTACCTTTAAGCTAGTAATTACCAAAGAAATTTTGAATCTGAACATAAGTTCATAGGGCAACGATGAGTTGAATACTGTGCATTCTTTTTATTAACTGTTGTGTTGTTCCTCTAATAACTGATACCTCTTAGAGGGCACCTACATCCTCTCGAATTACAACCCAGCAAAGTCCATTTAGCAGGAATGACATTCCCAGTATTAAATATGAAAAGATCAATACTTACTGAGATGTCTGCTCTTTTCAAATGACATGAAACTGCATATTTTGTATCCAAACGAGACGACTGAGAATCACGTGCAGACAGTACATCTGCAAATCACCTCCAATCTGACCTCGAGCAAAGCCGAGGAAGACTGAACCCTGGGACTAAATCACCAGTCTCTGAGCACAACCTCCCCATGTTTGTCACTGTCTCAGTGGCCCGCTGTGTGTGTCTGTGTCTGTCTGTGCATGTCATTCTCTGTGTGTGTGTGTCAGCTCAATGAGGGCCTGATCCATAACCTTATATCTTTTGACAAGACCATCATCCTTCTTGCCATGAGATTCAGCACTGATACTTAATGAGGCAGTACATACACACACACACACACACACACACACACACACACACACACACACACACACACACACACACACACACACACACACACACACACACACACACACACACACACACACACACACACACACACACACACACACACACACACACACACACACACACACACACACACACACACACACACACAATGCAATGTACCCCCCTGGTATTATCTGTGGCCGTAATCCTGATTTAGCATTCTTCACACATCTCAACATGCAAAAGACATGTGTAGTTTGACCTTTGATGCTGCTAACCAGGGCTATTATTCTAATTTATCTTTCCATTCACCCACGTAGATTATAGATAATGCAATCAAATCTTGCCACTGATTCATTGTTACCTATCCCCTTGCTTGTTAACGGCACCCACAATTTCTCATGGTAAATATTCCCAGTTCCCTGCCTCACCAAATGCCTTCACAGCTCCATCATTGACCTGTCCCTGCATTTAACAAATAGAAGGTAGTCTGCCTTGGCTGTTCTTTGGCTACTGTGCAGAGGCTGGGAACAGAGGCCTTCACATCTTCTGAGGTGACTCGCTCCATTAAGTGACTGACACGAGACATCACTGAGACAAGGAAGGAAGCAGTTGTCTCTGACACACACCTCTGGGAGGGAACTCCCTAGCTGCTCAGCTTGGTAAAGACGAGAGAACGTGGTTTTCACAAATGCTCTAGAACAGGTATTTTTTTTTCCCCAGAGATTTTTTCGGGTATGCTTCCTGTTTTTGAATAGATTAGTGCGACGAGCACTCGGGATGGCATTTGTGGTTTCTTACATCCAGGTCTATGCTGTAGATGCAAACACCTCATTGCCTGGATCTATTTCACATTTGCCCTTCGCGCTGAATAAGGGATGGCATCTCCTACCATGTATTACATCTGTTTTGCCATGCATGCCATCAGTTTCTGTTACAGCATGTGAATGCCACAGAGAGGGTTGGTGCCTTCACCGCCCACCTGAAGTCAACATTCGCTCCATTAGTGTGACAAATGACTCATCTCTCCCCCACATCCTCACCCCCATGCTGCCGTGCCAAGGAGGGGGAGATTGAGACCGATGAGACGGACAAAGATGTTTCCACAACAATCTATGTATCCACTGAGACAGCAGTTTAGATAGTGCAAGTAGGGGTTGGGGGGTGAGAGTCCTAGGGAGTGGATCAATGCATTTTGTAAGGCCCAGCCAGGGACAGATTGTCCTATGAATGGGCACGATCCCTGCAAAGTAAATTGCACGTAGCCTCTTTTTGTGTGTGTGTGCTTCTGTAAGTGAGTTTCTCTCTAAGTGTGTTTCTCTGTGTGTGTGTGTGTGTGAGTGTGTGTGTGTGCTTCTTTGAGCATGTTTCTATGTGTGTGTGTGTGTGTGTGTGTGTGTGTGTGTGTGTGTGTCTGTGTGTGTGTGTCTGTGTGCTGTGTGTGTGTGTGTGTGTGTGTGTGTGTGTGTGTGTGTGTGTGTGTGTGTGTGTGTGTGTGTGTGTGTGTGTGTGTGTGTGTGTGTGTGTGTGTGTGTGTGTGTGTGTGTGTGTGTGTGTGTGTGTGTGTGTGCGTGCGTGCGTGCGTGCGTGCGTGCGTGCGTGCGTGCGTGCGTGCGTGCGTGCGTGCGTGCGTGCGTGCGTGTGTGTGTGATGGGCTGGGCCTCTGAGACTGCCGCAGTCCCAGAGTGTACTCCCTGTGGGCCACATATTTGGCAGAGTGCAGCATCCTTCAGACGGGGGCGTGGGGCACGCTGGTACACAAACCCAGCCAGCTCTGGCCCCTCTAGTTCTGATCCAACACACTGTGTGTTTGAAACAGGGTTCAGAGAAGCAGCAAATAAGCCACTGACGTATGGTCACTGAGAATGTTGCTTTTGTCCAGTTAAATATGGCAGCAGAGAATCATGTTAAACACATACCTTCATTCCAGCATAAATATTAGAAGTGGATTGAAGGTATAACACAGGGAATGTTGAATAATAAAATGCCATTGCTTCCCTGCTTGGCTTAGATAACTACACAGTTCTCTAATACCATCATACAATGCTAAGGTACTTAGACGTAGGAGGGTAACTGCCTAGCTAATCCATGTCAGTGAGTTATAAACCTGCGCTCAAAGCTACTGACATCGCAGTGTCAGAGACAGACGCCTTTATTTTATGAGCCTGTCGCTGCTTGTATTGTTTTTTTTCTAATCCAGTTAGAGCTGGTGTACACAAATGTAAACAGCACGTAGTTTAAATTTTGAGAAGGGGTGTAAAAGGAATTCAATTGCAGCATTTATTTTTTGTATGGGTTGTATGGGGGAGCAAATTGTGGTTTGGATCTTCAGTAGGCTACAGTAAAATAGAATAGAATGCACAGGGTCAGGCAAGACAGTTGTAACTAGGCTAGACTGATGTCTAGGTCCAATATGATGTAGATGCTAACTTTTTAAATCTTTAATCTTTATGTATATATAGACCACTTCAAAATGATCAGTTTCTCTGGTTTTACTATTTATAGGTATGCGTTAAAGTAAAGTTAACATTTTAGTTTTATTCTATAAATTACTGACAACATTTCTACCAAATTTCAAATAAAAATATTGTCATTTAGAGCATTTATTTGCAGAAAAATGACAATTGGTCAAAATAGCAAAATAAATGGAAAGTTTTCAGATCTCGAATAATGCAAAGAAAACAAGTTCATATAGATTCTTAAACTACACAATACTAATGCTTTAACTTAGGAAGAGATCAGAAATCAATATCTGGAAAAAGCACATCGTTTTTGCTATTTTGACCAATTGTCATTTTTCTGCAAAAAATGCTCTAAATGACAATTGAAATGAAAATTCAGTAGAAATGTTGTCAGTAGTTTATAGAATGAAACAAAAGTGTTAATTTTACTCAAACACATACCAATAAATAGTAAAAAAAAGTGATATTTTTTGAAAGTGGTCTCTTAATTTTTTCCGCGGCTGTATATAAGAATAAGCCTGTTGAGCTGAAATATCAGTTTCTTTTACCATTATTGACGTCTACCCTAGATGAACAAAACAAACAATATATATTGTTTGATTTGTTCCTGTAGAACTCCTAGAATGCAATTGATAGTTTAGTTAGCTAGGGTAGACAACAATAAAGGTAAAAGAAACTGATATTTCAGCTCAACAGCCAATCAAATCGCACTCCTCACTTCCAGGCACATGGGTTGATTGGCGTTGATCGTTTATGACTTGATCTGAGCCACATTTACAACTAGGTCTGTGTACGAACACCAGAGTTCTTTACGTTTATTTCTCCAATACTGAATCGACAGCTTGAGGACTATGAGGAGCTATTCTTTGAATTTCAGAAAAAAATGTATGGGATTAGAATCCCAGACTGAACCTTTAAATCACACAGGCTACTTGACGAATGCTAGGTTTAGCTCTAAAATGATATTAAGTAAGGTGTCAAACCTGAATACATCACCAGTAAAAACACCCAGTAGACCAAGACACAACATTCAGTCCCGCTTAAGACACTCATTGATAGCTGTGGAATAAGAACTAAATCTAGAGACTATAAACTGAAATAAAATAATTCATGGGTTGTGATAGAGTTTAGAGCGCAAGTGCCTAATGTGAGCATTAGAATAGGACAATGTGAAGCTTATGTCATGTCATGTTTGTAATGGTTTGCACAGAAATTAAATTTCTTCCTTAAGATAAAGGTAAATGTAAAGATGTGTTGTTAGGTGCAGTTTAATAGAACTGCATCTCCCATAATGCACAGGGCCTGTAGGCAGAGTATGTCCTGTATGAAGACAGTGATGGGTGATAAAGTTCACACAAACCCACGCCGACTTGTGCGTGTTTAAAAAGCACTAAACTGCATACTAAAAAAAGGCTTAGGTAAGGTAGGCTATTTCAGTGGAGTGTCATCATGTGCACCTCACAGGCCTTCTGAAGCTGGAGCTCATGCTAGTAAATGCTGTTTTCAGTACTGCTTACACGTTCCAATCAACTGCAATGAAGTTCTGAATTAAATATGCCCTAAGAGTCGTCTAATAGAGGTGTACAGAGACCTCATTATCTCTAACTGTGTCTGTTCAGTCAACACAATGATCTGTCTCTGTATCTGTTCAGTCAACACAATGATCTGTCTCTGTACTGGGATAGAAGGCCGGAACTAGGTGAGGTTTACACCAGAAGTCAGGTTAAATCGGGCAAATGTTTTAGTTTCTAACCTAGTATTTATGGGCAATGCAATTGCTGTCCCTTCAAAGCATCACATTGATTTAATATTGGCATATAATGAATTATGAAATGTATTTCCACAGCTTCATACTGTACTTTTCATTTCTTTCTCTCTTTTTATCTTTAACCAAACCAAGTTTTTAACCAAACCAAACCAAGTTTTATGAACTGTCTTAACCCTGCCACCACCCTGCCACCACCACTGGGCAATCAGAAACTAAAAAGAATGTTTTATAAATCAAAAGATTCTGTTCAGCTTTGGAAATAGAAACTATTAACAGTTAAGATTAACAGTTAGCTACGTGTATACTACTAGTTCTACTTGAACAGGAGAATCCACTGCTAGCTTCAAGAAACACTTCTTGCTGTCACTTGAACTTGTTGATGTCTGTTTGAATAACCAGGAAATACTTGGTAGGGTATTAGTGGACACTAACTGAAATTCCATGAAACCTAGATGATACATGTGCACATACTTAAATGGAGGAATATGAACTGAAAAACCAGGTAAAACTTCTTTTATCAACTGGGTTTTTTTCAATGCAGGGAATTAACACATACAGCTACAGGTTTTAAGCTTCGTTCTGATGTATTGATTGTGGGGGTTTGAAAGAAATCCAGCTGCCACACCAGGCTTTGGATCTCGCTAGCCGTTCATGACGCCTCCTCCTACTCGATGCAAGAATTCCCCTGAGTGATAGTCGGTCAGCTCTCAGCTCTCAGCCTGCTGTGCACTGACTCGGTGGGGGGCGTCTATTGAATGTAGCAGACACTTTTCAATAATGTGTAGTAAAGGAAACGACTAGTTAGTGAAATCCTGGTCCTATGTTGCAAACAGAATGGGCCTTTATTTTGTGGCCATCCACAATGATACGAGTCAATCTGAGAAAATACAATGGCTGATACATCCCTACCTTCTACGCATCTCAGGTCCCCAAGCAGTTTCTACACAGCTGTATACTGTAGGTATATACATTTCAGCAAGCATCTTAGCCACCTCAATATATTCTCAGATTTAATGCTAAATCTTCACTGTATTTGGCCAGCCTGTGTTGTATGTTCTCGTGCAGGTCTCATAAAAGTCATCAAACTGACTGTCTGTCTCTTCTCTCTCCTCTGTGATTGTGGGGAAGGTCAGTTACTCCTGATGTTATAGACTTAGGAACACAGGCTGTTAGGCACAATTTGCCTACTGGTCCACTATGTAAAAAAACATATAGAAGAATAATAAGGAAATACATGAGATGGTACCTAAGTTTCTATCCCCTATCCAAAACTGTAGCACTCTAAAACTAGAGCATCTGATGTTCTTTTGGCCTCTGGGAGGAGAGGTTGCCTGGGAACTGGGGATGAACTCACCTTAGCCTGGCCCCTGCCAACACAGCTAGCTGATCAGAGTAAGGAGATTAAAGTCAAACAACTTGGGGCTCGAGCGGATAATATGGGACAGATACACAAGGTCAACGTCATGCCTGGATCGATAACTCTTTAACACACAACAGCACAGGGCCATCCTCCACTATCGGCTGTTGTTTTGCCTGGGCCACATGATAATAAAATACTAATTACCCATTTCATTAATCTGAAGATTAAACCACAAACCTGAATAAAATCACGCATTAAAATGGAAGGTGACAACTTTCGTAGATCATATCAAGAAAAGATAAAAGGAACAGAAAAATACAATGGTGTACACTTGGGGACAAATGGGACATGACATGAAACAGCAACTGTGAGTGGTATTTTGAATATTGGTAAATCCTTATGTAAAAAATGCATATGGATATGTAAATACAAATATTTGAGAAATAGTATGATAATGACAAAAGATATAAAAAATATTGTTGACTAGCATGGTGGCGAAGAGCCATTGGTAAACTCAAAAACCTGTCAGTACTTCTCCACATTTCAGATGCTCCATCCCAAAGGAAGCTGAATAGAAGCACTGCACCAGACACAGGAGCCTCACACTAAATTCTCAGGCAAGGCCACGCTCCATCCATCATGGCATGCAGAGAGCCTCTGAATATGTCCCCTCCAGTATTATTGCTCACTTGGGAATCTACAGGCAGAGCAAAGGCTCTGTGGAAAGGAAGGCTGGGGACATTTTGGTCCTGTCAACGCACTTTGTAAATCTGAAGAGACACATAAGTATGATGGAAAAATTACAAAATGAGTACCCTATCTCTTATTGCATGCTATATGAACGAGATGTACTGTCACTTATAGGTGTTTGTTTGCACAAAATAATTTTGTAATGGTTACACAGGTTATTGCAAGTCTCAGTCAGGTGTACCAAAAGAAGATGCATTATCAAATACAGTGGGGAAAGTAAGTATTTGAACCCCTTGCGATTTCACAAGTTTGGCCACTTGCAAAGAAATGTGTGATCTATAATTTTAATGGTAGGTGTATCTTAACAGTGAGAAACAGAATATCAACAAAAAAATCCAGAAAAATGCATTTTATAACATTTATGACTTTATTTGCATTTGATGCAAAAAATAAGTATTTGAACCCCCAAAACTGACTGACAAAAATGTCTTAGTACTTGGTGGAATAACCCTTATTGGCAAGCACAGACGTCAGACGTTTCTTGTAGTTGGTCACCAGGTTAACAAACATCTCAGGAGGGATTTTGGTCCACTCCTCTTTCCAGATCCTCTCCAAATCTTTAAGGTTGTGTTTTCAATGGACGGGAATGAGGGAATGAGGTTCAAGCCCAATATTCCACGTTACATGGCCCCATCCATAGTCCCCTTGATGCGGTGGAGTCGTCCTGTACCCTTGGCAGAGAAACAGCCCCAAAGCATAATGTTTCCACCTCCATACTTGATGGTGGGTATGATGTACTCTTGGGGTCATATTCAGCATCCCCCCCCCTGTCAAACACGGCAAGTCGAGTTGATGCCAAAGAGCTTGATTTTGGTATAATCTGACCACATTCTGTCTCCCAATCCTCCCTAGAATCATTCAAGTGTGCAATGGTAAGCTTCAGATGGCCCTGTACATGCGCTTCCTTGAGCAGGGGGACCTTGCGAGTGCTGAAGTACTTAAAAAAATTACGGTGTGGTGTGTTGCCAATGGTTTTCTTGGTGACTCTGGTCCCAGCTGCCTTGAGATCATTCACAAGCTCCCCCTGTGTAGTTCTGGGGTTATTCTGCACCTTCCGAATGATCACTGATTCCGCACGAGGGGATATCTTGCATGGAGCCCCAGACCTAGAGCGGGTGACAGTTGTTTGGTGTTGCTTCCATTTATGAATAATCCCACCAATAGTTATCTGCTTCTCACCAAGCTGCTTGCCGGTGGTTTTGTAGCCCATTCCAGCCTTGTGCAGGTCTACAATCTTACCTCTGACGTCCTTGGACAGCTCTTTGGTCTTGCCCATGGTGGTGAGGTTGAAGGTGTGAAGTATGATTCTTTGGACAGGTTTCTTTTATACAAGTCACCAGTTGAGATCAGGTATACCTTGTTAGACCTAATGAGGACTAATCTGTGTGCTTTTTGGGCACATAACTGGCCATTGGGAGCCAGAATTCTTGCTGTTTGCTTGGGGGTTCAAATACTTATTTTTTGCATCAAATGCAAATAAAGTCATAAATCTTATAAAATGCAGTTTTCTGGATTTTTTTGTTGATATTCTGTTTCTCACTGTTAAAATACACCTACCATTAAAATTCAAGATCACACATTTCTTTGCAAGTGGCCAAACTTGCGAAGTTGGCAGGGGTTCAAATACTTATTTTCCCCACTGTATCTATATTATCATTATCATGTATTCTATATCTTTGTTCTGCTGTTTGTCTGCCAGAAGAAACCTATTGATTATCTTGGGTTGATTTCATATACACAAGATAATGTCTGAAAGGTTCAAGGATGTGACTGTCAAGTAAACTAGCAAGTCAGCGTGGAAATCATCGCTTTCAAAAATTCTCATTGAAACAGAATGGTAGCCCAGGCCCTTCGTGTTTCTAGGGTCTGTGTGCAATCATTATTGAAACCTGAAACCGTGGTGTATGATTCCATCTCAGTGCTGTGTGCTACTCTACACATACACACAGACACACAACATGTACAAATGATCACAAAAGACCAAAAACCCAGCCTCCAGCATGCTCTCCAAGGAGTCTCCAAACCGGGTCAGTTGCCCTCTATAACAGCAATAACAATTTCTCTCTGGTTTTGCAACATCCCTGAACTCAAGTTGAGTGATAATTCACAGAGCACACCTTGACAGTAGTGGGACAGTACGTTTACTTTTAAAGATTAGAAAAGTACTGTTCATTCCTCAGCAAGTTCTACTTTATAATTTTAGTGCACGAAGAAATACTCCAGAGCTCAATATGTGAGGTGGTCATGTGGAGTTTTTTTACAGCTCACATTCATTAGTTATTAATCATGCTGATGATGACATACGGTCTGTTAAACAGATTTGACATTAAGTGCCCACGTACCAGACGCCGGATCTCCCTCTCGCACTCTCTCTTGATGCGGTTGATCTCCTCCTGGTGGAGGTGGTAGACGCTGCGGATCTCGGCTGCCTTGGTCTTGTCGGCCTGCACGGCGGTGCTGAGCGCATCCTCCATCTGCCGCTTGGCCCCCTTCAGCTCCAGGATCTCCTGCTGCAGGCGGCTGCGCTCGCTCTCGAAGCCCCGGCGGGCCTCCTCGCGCACCTCCACCACCAGGGCCGAGCGCAGCTTGTCGGCGGGGCCGTCGCGCAAGGCCGCCACCAGGCCCTGGAGCCGCTGGATCTCTCCATCTTTGATCTTGATGACGCGCATCAGCTCCTGCTCGTGCTGGCGCAGCAGGGTCTCGCGCACGCTGTGCAGCTCCTTCAGCTTCTCCTCGTGCAGCTTGGCCCGCAGCTCCGTCACCACCACCGTCGACTTGTTCTGCTCGTGCCGCACCTCCTGCGTCTTCTCGCGCTCCAGCTTACTCACCTACGGGAGACAATGAAGAGCGCATTATGTCGTGCCCTTCTGCCCTCGACACTTAAAATCAAAAGGCCTCTGTCTTTGGCAAGTTCGCTTTCACTGGACACACATGATGCCGTTTTAACCCTTAGATGGACTGAATGAGCCCTCTACAGACACAATAGAGCAGGGGTGCCCAAATTCTTTCTTGTCAGGGGCCAAATATTAATCGGAGTGGAGGGCCGCGGGCCAAAACCAGAGTTTCATGTTAGGTCATGTCCCATTATATTGAAATGTATTGCATATGTGTACCCAATTAACATTACCTTTAATGTACATACCTGCAAACTCAGAAGGGCTAAAAAAAAAAGGTGACAAACCAAGCCCTGCCTGTAGGGGGGTCTGGGGGTATCCCCCCCAGATTTTTTTGTTATTTTAACATGTAAATTAAGCATTCTGGTATACTCCAAGACGAAAATAATGGGGAAAGATAACATTTGCTTCAGGTAAAAAAAGAAACATTTATTAACATATCATACTAATTTTATGTAATCTATTAGTATACACAGGGAAGATAGGTAGGGGACTTCTATAATGGCCAATCAACTAACAGCAAGTTAAAGGCTAATAAACATGATTGCAGGCAACAAGAGTGACTGCTGATGTTTCGATGGAAATACTCCCATTATTTTCTATTTGTATCCGTCAAAAGAGAAAGATATAACAGTTACGTGTAAGCTGTGCCGTGGAAACAAGCGCCGTGACAGCACTTGACTCCAAAGGCTACCTCCACAAACATTTGTTAAGCTAACACGAGCAGGTGAAACTTGTAGCAAGAGAGCGTCATGCCTTGACCTCAACTGAAGGACAGACTGCCCCAACTCAGATAGAGAGAGAGAGAGAGCTTGCACATTGACTACTGGTTGATTTCATATTTCATATCAACATTCTTTACACAAACATAAGTAAGGTACTTACAGTTGGCAGTTGCTAAACTCGTGTTGACATGTGTGAATTTGAACTCATGAATATGAACTTGTTCTACCTTTTCCCATTATAGGCCTACATGTAAGTTGAGAAGACTATAACATCAGCTAGACAACTAGCTATCATTTCATGCAAACGGAGCTCTTCCATTTAAATCGTTTAAGGTTAAGGTAAAAGCTAGCTAGTTAGCTAGCATAGCAACAAGATAACCATAGATATGGATCTGTATTGACAAAAGGTCAATAGCGCTCCCCTTGACCCATCTGAAACAATGTTAAAACTGTGGCCAAGCAGTGAACTGCAACCAGTCTTAGTTAAATATGACGTTGAAACAGAGACCCTGTTAAAAATGGGTTAAAATGCTGTCTAACGAATGACGTTCTAACTATAATTCTGACCGGAGCGCGGGCCAAAATAAATCCAGCGCGTGCCACATTTGGCCCGCGGGCCCCAAATTGGGCAGCCCTGCAATAGAGACACCATTTTGATGGTTACTGATTCAGTTAAAGTGGTACTGCACACTTAAATGTGTTTTTTGAGCTGTAAACTTAATGACTTGACTGTACTGTGATGACATCAGTGTTACACATCAGTGTTAATATGGACATCTTCTGGTTTAGCCCTGAACCTTGCAAGGTCAATGCTGATGTAGTCAATCGGTTGGTACATATTTACATAATGAAATGAATATGTTAAAGTCTACACCCCTCCCTTTCATATTTGCACGTGTTGATTGACTGGAATTGGTTATGGCTCGGTGTAAGGCAGAAGGCACTCTGAAAATGATCAATGGAACAGAATAGACACACAGATCTGGTCTGAAAAAACAGCCTCCTGCCGCCTCTGTATTAACTCCAGTCGACCTATCAATGGCCTAGTTGGGCTAAAGGGTGTTGCTATTGGTCTGTGGCAGACGCAGAGAATGGGTTTAAGGATAAAATGTTGTGTAACATTTGGTCTCTTCTCTTCTCTTTGCTCTCTTGCTTTTACTCTTCTCTTCCCCTTTGGCTCTTCTTTTATCTGCACATGGAGCATTGGTTGCATTGTGTCACTATCTTGTCCTGTCTTGTCACTACACAAGTAATGGGAACTGGACAACAATAGCAGCTGATCTTCAAAAACACGAGAAAGTGATGGAAACGTTTTCAATTCTAATAATGATATTACACATGTATTAGATGATTTAAATGAAGCAACAGGCAATGAAAGATGATGATGAAAAAAAATTATTTTTTGTGAATAAAAGGTTTGTTTTGTATACTGTACCCTATGCAGCTGTAGAATGTCAGACAGTTATTTATAGACAATTAGTGTGTCAGGCCCCTACCTCACAGGGTTTACTTGGGGTCACGCTCACATTCTCTGTCCCAGTTTAACAAATAGTGACACATAGTGCCTGCAGCACCCTCCAAACAGGGGCACTGGGGGTGGGGGGGGGGGGGGGGGGGAGTTGCATCAGTACCAGAAACAAATGTGTGTATGCGTGTGTGTGTGTGAGTTTTTTGGGTGCATGGGCGGTGTGCTTGCATGGGTGAGGGAGGGACTTTTAGTCAGATCTAAAATTATCTCTGATATAAACCCTGTTCACTCTCTCTTTGGGGTCAGTGTTCCACTGCACTGCTCTACCGCAGTCTGCAGCCAGACTCTCCAGCATGACTGTGCAGAATACTCAAGCCAAACTAGCACAAGCCAGGTACTGTGCCATGTGATGTTGTTTACGACTACAGACACAGTGGGTCCGCATGATAATCATGGAGGACTAGAGCAGACTGTTGGCAGAGGCAAACAGATGGTGACTATGCCTGGGAGATACGCAGCAGCACCTGAACCATAACTAACTAGACGTATGGATGATAAGTGGGTCAGGAGACCGGACAGCAATAATCATGAGGCGTGAATGAAAACAAACACACAGGGAGGAAAAAAGAGGAGTAGTCATATTCTTAGCCACAGAAAGCGCTGTCTGGGCTGACTGATGGCCGTGGAGGGAGGCTTAGGTTGTCAGCGGAGAGAGCAGAGCCAGAGGCCAAAGGCTTCCCATGAGCCTCCTGTAGTGACCCATTCATCCGTTACATTAATTAAGGCCAGCAGCATACCACACACACACACATTCAGTGAAACCACACACTGTGAAGGAAATTATTAAATATTATCATGAAGTGTTAGACTTAAAGGAAATTCTGATAACTGCTATTTTCTAAAGTGTTCTGTGCTGTTGGTTATGTGCCCTGTTTCTCTGTCTTGTTCAATGGAATGCTGTCTCTTGAGAGAGGGGGTTGAAGTTATCTTAGAAAGGCATTGTTAGTTAAGGTATTTACAACTTCGTCTTCAGCTCTAGGAAAACCAATTGATGTATTGTAAAACTAATGTCATGAATGTTTACATTGAGATTGCAATGGTGATTGATGAGGCCAGGTGTTATGTTAAACTCTTCGTGATTGTTTGTTAAGCAAGGTTTCTTATCTTCAAAGGACAGAGGCCAGATGGCGACTTTTGGGTCTGGGAGGGGTTAAAATGTGTTTTGTAATTTATGTACTGGACCCTAAATAAAAGATCTATGTATCCAGCGGAGAGAGAGAGTTCACACGAGGTGGTAACACACGGTGCTCTCCGCTCTACGGCCGAGAGCGTAATAGATCTGTTCAACTTTGCTCTGGTTTGATGGTGTCATTATTTCTAAGTAATTCTAACTAAACTTAGCAAGTGTTTAGGATTTTTTCCTGACATATTGGTCCTTACGAGCTGGAGCCCTCAAGAACCGCCGCCGAGATGCAGACCCTGGAAGCTGAAGACGTTGCGCAACGCCTGCCACGACTACGTTCGGCAGAAAGACCTGTGTAGTGAAATTCTGCATAGGCCAGCTGACGGTTCTGCACCTGGGAGGTGGATCTGACGGGATCTGGAATCAGCTTTGACCCACATATAAGTAAGTGTACTGGTCATTTACTAACAGAGTAGTAGGCTAGTTAAAGCATTGCCTGGGGCTGCTTAATTAAAAAACAGACAATAGCTATAAAGAGATTCTGGGAATCTAACGATGTCTGGGACATCAAAAACATGTTTTTAACAAGTCTGGGACTTGAATGGTGTAGAGTGATTTGCATCGGAATGCATGGACGTCTGTATGAATGTGTGTGTGAATGGAGTAAGTGATTGAACAGAATTAAAACAGCGAAAAACCTCTGTGTTAACACCCAGAGGGGCAGCGGACCGGTGTCTTTTGCCGGCCTAGAAGCTTCTGTCCCTGGAGATTTCGTTGATCCATTTGAGATATTTTGTTTAATCCAAAAACCTCACCATAGTAATATTGTAGTGGCAATAAGAAGTACATGGTTAAGGAAACATACTAATAGCCAAATTAGCCATACAAAGTACGTAGAAGGTTGGATAGAGAAACGTATTTGAGCGGAAAAAACTGTGTCTCGTTTTATTGACATGGCGTGGTCGAGCAGCTATGACGTCATCACTAACAGACAACGTAAATTGACCACGATCCGTGAAAAGTCATACTTATGTATTACTTAAATGAATGTATGACAACTGTTTATAGTTCGCAATACGTTTACAGCTCGTCCTAATTATAATAAGTTTTGGAGAAAGGTTCTAACGTGTCTTCAGAAATCATAGCGTATGAGAAGACTTCGCTGAAGCCCAAAGCCTAGAATTTGAGCACTGGTTGAAACAAGCCCTATTGGGAGAATAAGGAAGGTAGAAGTGTGGATTATAAGAGCAAAGAAAGAAACAGCATGTTATTATAGAAAGCTGGAGAGTAGAGAAAGAAGAAGGGAGAAAAGAAAAAGCAAGTTTGATAAGCTCTGAAGAGGGTGATGAGTAGCCTATGTAGGGACTAGAAATAAAAGAAAGTAAAAATAATACTAAAGTCCGTCTCCTTATAGAGACGCAGGCGAGGGAGAGAACATCATCATCGCAGCATTAAAGAGGCATACAATAATTGTATTGAGTATTATGATAATGATGACGCTAAATCTATATGCTATTTGATACATGATATAAATAATATAAGTGCAGATCGATTAGAGAATTAGGAATTTCAGTCTGATCAACCGAAATATCTCTATTCCATAATGGATTTGCCTAATATAGTGCAGAAATTATAAAGTTAGTAAAAGAGTAGCCGCATTCCTTGAAGGGTGTGGATAGGCATACTAGAGAATTCAGGATATTAGCGTAAAGAAGGTTATGAATTGAACTTAGTCAGAGTTGAAAGAGCAATAACTATGAGTCTTTATGCCAAAGAGAATACGAATAGTCACGAGAATTAGTTAAAAGAAGGTCAGCATTAGTTAACATCGAATAAAGAAACTATAACAGTGGCAACAAAGTCAACAGATAAATAATTCGCTAACAGGATACTTTTTAAAATTACAAGTCGGGTTCATCCTCTGTCCGTTTAAATCTTCTTGAATAAGATGTAATGACTAAACTAGGCTTAGCCGTATCACGAGTAGGTAGGAAAGACGGTAAGGCTATGTGATAGTTAAACAACACGTGTATTAATATAAGAAGCGCAAAAAGCAAGTTCAGAGACTTTCTATACATGGGTTAATTTATTTACATGGCTGGGTTTTGTGGTATGTGTTTTCACTCACATGGACAAATAATATGAATGGTCTGTCTTAAAACTCAGCGTAGAGGTTAGAAAGTCACTTCTATAGTCATCTAATTGGTTAATTATAGCATTAATAGTAAAACAAAGTAGGCTATACGGTCCCCTGAATGGTAAAGCTATGACCGTGTGTGCAGGGTAAAGGGGTGTTCTCCCCTTCGACTAATCTACAGGCTGACGGTACTGCCAAGTAGTGGTGGTTGAATCTGAGTCAATCGGATTCAAAGATCCGAATCCTTACATTCACCCATGAGTCACGAGTCCGTGGTCTCAATTAACCCGAATCTTTCGGTTCTGGCTGCTACGGACGACATTATTAAAACATTGCACGAATGTCATCAAACTATATATAACAACATTAACACATCCGTTTTTCATCTGCATAGTAACTTAGATTAAGCATAGCTATTGATATACGGACCCTGCTGCCAGCTGCGTGGTTGAATAAGAACTTCCTGTAGATAGAGCACATACACAGATCCAGATCCATAGACTGAGCGAATTCATGGGTCGGATTCGTATCCGGTTGAGTGAAAGACTAACTCAAAGGATTCAGGTGAAATGGGTCGGACTCGTATCCGGCTGGGTGAAAGACTAACTCAAAAGACTCAGGGGGAATGGGTCAGACTCGTATCCGGTTGAGTGAAAGACTAACTCAAAGGACTCAGGTGAAATTAAAAAGGATGCAAACATCGGAGATGTCGCCAACGTGACTGCTATCTGAGACTGATATAACGTTGTCGACATCTCCGATGTTTGCATACTTTTTAATATTCAAATATGTCCGACCCATTCAATATGAGTCCTTTGAGTTAGTCTTTCACTCAACCGGATACGAGTCCGACCCATTTCATCTGAGTCATTTGAGTAAGTCTTTCACTCAACAGGATACGAGTCCGACCCATTTCCCCTGAGTCTTTTGAGTTAGTCTTTCACCCAGCCGGATACGAGTCCGACCCATTTCACCTGAATCCTTTGAGTTAGTCTTTCACCCAAACGGATAGCCTACGAGTCCGACCCATTTCACCTGAGTCCTTTGAGTAAGTCTTTCACCCAACCTCAATTGATTGATACAGCAAGCAGGCCCGTCGTCAGATTCATTTTCTACGTTTGTAACAGCATTAACGCTACTTTCAGGCCGTGTTTAACGTGTAAGGTAGATAAGCTGACAAATCATTGATGACTTATTTCAGTCAAAATCGACTGTAACTCGTCTGAACCAATTTTCTTGAAATTTGTTTATTGTAAACATGACAATTAAATTATTAAATTAAGTAAGAATAAAAAATAAGTATCTATTCACAATTTCCGAAATAACATATTTAATTCTGATAAGCTGCCTAACCAGCCAAGCCTATCATGTTACAATTTGTTCAATGTATCTAGGCTTACTGTGTGTGTGTGTGTGCGCGCGCGTGTGTGTGTGTGTGTGTGTGTGTGTGTGTGCACTGCATTACAGTGGTTTGCTGGGAGCGTGCGCATTAGGCACTAGGGAGTGGGCTGCTGGGCTCATTCAGCGACAAAATTTATACTGATTCAGATTCAAAGGACTCAACAGATTCGGATCTTTTTAGTGATTCACTCAAAGGACTATGAATCTTCTAAGTGAATCGAAATTCCCATCACTACTGCCAAGTATCTTGGCTGTGTAGAAGTAACACAGGGATAAAGCTGTATTACTGGAATGAAGTTAGCAACATTTACTTTCCGAATTAAATACTCGACGCTGTCGGAAAATTCTCAAAACAAATTAAATTACCAGAAGGTTAACCAAGTAAAAATTAATAGTGAGATTCTTAAAATCGGTACTTTTTTCTGTCAGTAGCGACAACGCAAGATTAAATCGTATTATCTGATCCATACATTTAGTTCACACGTAGCTAAGGTGTTCTAATAGCCATGGAGCAGGACTGAATACTTGAGATATAAGATTGAGCCTACATGATTTATTTTAAAAGATAAGATCATTGTATGTTGTTACAATTACGAGTAATTGTGAGCATGTTGTTACGGGACAAAGTCTTCGTCCTGGGTGTATGTTTTAAAGGTAGCCTATATGGAAAGAAGATACTTTTTTGGGAAAAACATAAGAAACATTATAGACATATTATCTAGGCCCATGCAGGTTGTTTAAGTGACTGGCTGTATGTGGTCATATTACACCATGGAATAGTGCAGCAGAAGGCTGTGTGTGTGTTTGTTCTAGTTGTTTTGTCTGATCCATTAACTGAGGATCGATTGTTTTTGTCTAGAGATGTTTTGGTTTAGGAGAAATCGCGTTTTTCATTCTTTCTGGGATTTTTTATTTGGGGTGATTGAAAATCAAATAGTTCATTGTTGATTTTCAGCCCATAGTTTTGCGTAGCTGGCATACACTGCATGGAAATGCTGCTACAGGGTAATATCAGGGGTCTCTGCTCAGAGATTCTAGGTTGTCAATGGACGTGATTGATGTCTAGTAGTCTAGCTTGTTTGTTTAAGCAGAGAGACGTAGTTGCATTGATCAGAGTGTGTCTGTTATCTCAAATGGCAGGAAATGTATACATGGACAGCAAAGGCTTTTGCTGCTTCACACATGTTAGTTAAATATAAAAGTTGTTACAAGTGTTACTTGAAGCAATTCAATTACCTATCAATTTGGATATAAATATAGATAAAAATGGGAAGCAATTTTGAGTCATGTGACTTTACATGTCTCAACAGGGGGGAGGTGCATACATAATAACTATTATGTATTAATAAACTATAAAAAAATTTTTTTAGTCTTTTAGTGAAGCAATTTGAAATGATAAGGTCTGACATTTTGTGAATGAGGTTTACAATGGCCTGATTGTTTAGACTTGGTAGTTTTAAGTATGCACATAACCCCTGCTCAAAGTCAATCTTTGATATAATTATACAGAATATAGATCTCACTCCAACTGTTAAGTGCAACATACTGTTCGAGTTTTTTCTGTGTCCCCACAGGAACAAGGCCAGGTGAAGGTGGGAGTGACCATACCAAGTGCTACTGGCCACACCAACAGCCAACGCCAACGCTCCACCTGTATTCACCTGTCACAATGTTAACTTAGATTATTAGTAGGATACACCACTAGCTTTGAGTAAGGTTTAGTGGTTCCCTCCCGGGGGTTGAGAAATTTAGATCTTGACCGTCTGAAAGTCACCGAATTTTGTAATTCGAAATTTTACTCAATATAGTATTGGTGTATCCATTTTTTGTTTTACTGTGTTTCTTGGTTATATGGTTTATTGTTTTTCTGTAAATTGCATAAATAGTGTAATTCGGTTACAACAATGTCTAGACTGTTGCTATTAGTGATTATTACAGGTGTACTTTTGGGTTTATAGTCCTCCACAAGTGTAATTGAGAGAATATATGGCACTGGAGAATGTTACTCACCTGTGTAGTCTACTGATTCATGGGATAGATATGCATCTATGCAAGCGAGCAGACGTAATAAGACTAATTTCTAATTATGTACCTTAATGCAAATTCTTCCTATCAACCTAGACTTAAGGTTAGACCACTGTCATATCAAGCCAAGATCTGTGTTGGAGAGAAGTGTGGCCCAGACAGCTGGGGCTGCAATACTACATCTTGTGATGCAAACGGTATCCAGGTGCAGGATGTGTTTAACACGACCCAACCACTAGTAGAGCTAAATACTACATTTTTGATGTCACCTTAAGTGATAGTCTATTCTGTATAGCCATTATGTGTTGCAAATAATGGAACAATGAGAGACAGAGACAGTGTCATTATTACGGATACTGTGTCCTCACGCACCACTTCCTCATCCAGAGTCAGTAAATGGGAATATACAAGGGTATTCCTACGTTGGGAGAGGTAATGTGGGTGTGTGTTTAAAGATGGTACAGTCAGATCTCTTCACATAGGTGGGGCGTACGCGCCCCCGCTCAGGTCACGGACCATGTTTATGTGTTAGTGCGATCTCACAGGCAGGGTTATCTCGTAAGAAGAGATTTGCTGTTGAGAACCATGACATCATGTGCGGGACTGACATGCCTGATGATTTAAAAAGATTTGGACCAATAGTATCAAAGTAATTTTGCCTCTGATTCTGTCTTTAGGATTAGGTAGAGTCATGTTAATAATGGGAAGACTTAACTATAGGTTAGGACTATGTGTTAATGTCACCTTAGTCAGCGGGGAAGGCCTTAAGGACAAGGTTTCTCAAAAGTCTGCTGATGGTGCTGAAAAAAATAGATTACTGCTAGATTTACTTACTGCTGCTAGTGGAAGGGGTTTGTGTTGTGCTGAATGATACCTGGATATCTGATGACATCCATCTGTAGCTGAAGCCTTACAGCAAATGAGGGCTGTTTGTGATGCTATAAAGTGGTTGATGTTTTGGGGTGGTTTAATTGGGTTGCTTACTTTTGGTACATGGTTGCAAATTATGTTGAAAGGTCTGTTAACTGTTGTTGCATTTTTTGTATGTTTTGTATTTTAATGAGGTGTATTTCTACATGTGTAAAAATTCTCATTTCTAGTGTAGTACGTAAGTCTGTACGGAGTATGGTGCTATCACAGGAATTTGATGCTCTATTGACTTATCAGGAGGATGATGTTTAGTGTAATGATGCCTATGAAGACAACTGAAGGAGATAGGGTTATTTCTTTATTAGAGTTATCATCATGATAAAAAGGAGGGAAATGTGAAGGAAATTATTAAATATTATCATGAAGTGTTAGACTTAAAGGAAATTCTGATAACTGCTATTTTCTAAAGTGTTCTGTGCTGTTGGTTATGTGCCCTGTTTCTCTGTCTTGTTCAATGGAATGCTGTCTCTTGAGAGAGGGGGTTGAAGTTATCTTAGAAAGGCATTGTTAGTTAAGGTATTTACAACTTCGTCTTCAGCTCTAGGAAAACCAATTGATGTATTGTAAAACTAATGTCATGAATGTTTACATTGAGATTGCAATGGTGATTGATGAGGCCAGGTGTTATGTTAAACTCTTCGTGATTGTTTGTTAAGCAAGGTTTCTTATCTTCAAAGGACAGAGGCCAGATGGCGACTTTTGGGTCTGGGAGGGGTTAAAATGTGTTTTGTAATTTATGTACTGGACCCTAAATAAAAGATCTATGTATCCAGCGGAGAGAGAGAGTTCACACGAGGTGGTAACACACGGTGCTCTCCGCTCTACGGCCGAGAGCGTAATAGATCTGTTCAACTTTGCTCTGGTTTGATGGTGTCATTATTTCTAAGTAATTCTAACTAAACTTAGCAAGTGTTTAGGATTTTTTCCTGACACACACACATGTCTGAGAGGATGAAATTACATTTGGGTGAAATGTGGGAACTCTGACAACTGCACAGTAAATCCTGCTCTGCATGTCATAAAGATGTCATACAACATTTAAAGACGTAATTAAATGCAATCCCATTTTTAAACAATTTGGGTTCAGACACTTGGGAAAAAATCTATTTAAAAGAGTGATCCTCCCAATCTGCTCACAAAAAGTTTAATTTACAATTTTCATTTAAAAAGTATTTAATTCAAACCATGTGTAATAAATGAATATTGTTATAGGAACAAGTCTCTCAGGTTCACTTCTGAGTCAACATAAGCAGAGGTAGCGGAGCCATGACAACAGAGCCGGAAGCAGGGTGTGGATCCCCTGCTGAAGTGATTATGGCCACAATGAATCTGTAGTCTGCTCATTATTTGTTGTTGAGGTCATATTGGTCTCTGTCTGTAACCATTATAAAACTATTAAAGACCACATCCAGGGAAAATTTAAGTTTTTAAACTTGCTTACAAGTCCATATTGTGTTTTGTGTGACACACAATATCATCAGTGAAATAAGCAGTCAATGCCATGGAGTATTTTCACCTTGGAACTGCAATGTACCAATGACACGGAATCAGACAGCCTGGGTTTCATGGCACATACCTAAAGAACCAATCTCATTACCTTGCAGGGTGGGGTCTTACATATCATTAGCATAAGGCTAACTTAAAATGAGAGCCATCAGAGGACAAGCCATGTGTGATTCATTTGCATAATCATAGCGCCATGAATATTAAATGAGGCAAACGTGTAGAGTTCCATCAAAGTCATTTTAAAGCCATGAAGGGACTTTTTTCATGAAAAAAACCCCAGTAGGAATGTGTCATTTTGAGGAACAGAGATGAGTTTTTTAAGGGATTTAGTCAATGCCAGGAGGTGAACTTTTTTAACCTTCTTTTAAATTTACAAAATGACCTAACTGAATGCAGCCCATACCTTCTAGGAATATGGGAACACGATGCAAAAAATCTATCATATTCATAGTAAATAAGCAACAGACATATGCCCCCATCCAAACAGTAGCCTTGTAGAGGTTGGCACAGAGTTAATTAACACCAGCCACAGATGTCGAGTGAGTATTGTCCTTTCAGACTGAACAACAGGGAGTGGCACGTGGAGACACCGTGTGCTGGGAGTCCACAGCAGCCTGTGCGCCACAATAGCTCCATTCACACCCTTCCCCTCGCAATGTGCAAGATGAACATCTGTGCAGACCCATAATGCACCAGGGCGCCCCCCCTCCAAGGCCCGGTCTCGACCCTGTAGCTCAGGACAGAACTGTGCTTCTTTTTATCACAGCAGAGCCACAATTAACACATGCAGCCTCACATTCATCTCACCTCCAACCAGGTTATCCCTGCAGGTGTGTGTGTGTGTGTGTGTGTGTGTGTGTATGTGTGTGTGTGTGTGTGTGTGTGTGTGTGTGTGTGTGTGTGTAAGGGGGGGTGGGGGGTGTCTGTAGCAAGGCAGAAAGAGTTGCTAAGATATATATTTAGATATTCCCCTAAAGGGTTATTTTTTGACAGTTAGGCCTGTCACTAGGTGAAAGCCGAGGTGTAAGGAATTACACACAGTGGCGTGCACACAGTGACGTGCACACAGTGGCGTGATTCCGCCACTGCCTCCCTGGCTCTTTGCAGATGAAAGGAGGAGACGGTGTTCGCCTCTGTCTGCCATAAATGGTAATGGGCTCTTTAGAACGGGAGCTAAAGTAACTGGCGCATGGGTCAGTCAATTAGAATTAAACTCTCCAGTTGAATACAGAATGTGCATTAGCAGAGAGCGGAATTATTCCAGATCATTTCACATTCACCATCAAAGATGGAGTCACCTTGCCTCACATAGCTGAGGGCTAGACCTCCATAACAACATGGGGAAATTCATAAATTCCTAGCTGTTAGGAGACTGTGATAAGATTCAAGACAATTAAAAAACTATGAAGCAGTCGTAGCTGGAGAGTTCTAAAACAGCATTTTTAGGAGTCCTTTTGCACAGACGTGGGGAGATTATCTCTCACTCACTGAAATGGTGTTCAGCATCAGCACCACCTGATTGGCTCTCTGCTATTGATCTGGGTCAGGTGCTGTGGGCTGCATGGAGACACTGTGGGAGTGAACTCAGAAAGAGGCCAGAGCACCGGCTCATCCAACCGCCTGGCCTGACAACCCACTCTCACTAGACCACACACATATATGACAACCCACTCCCACTAAACCACACGCATATATTCACGCACCACACTCTCTTATTCACACACAAACACACATTTCTACTACTACTGATATTGTTGCCTCCCAGGGTAATTGGTTAGTGAATTAACAATGAACATGAGATTGTTCTTTCTCCTGCTTAATGTTACACATATTCAGTGGATATTATATTACCATGTAAGGAATAGATATTTATCCATGTGTACGTGTTTTCAAGAACACTATTGACACGTTGATATCTCATGCACATTCCTGGCTGTAACTGCTATTTGAAGTCTTCCTAGAAGTCAGAGTTCCTGGATAACATGCCAGAGCAATGTCAGGACCTGTGTTGTCAGACAGCTCTCTGTACTGTCCCTGTCAATCAGGCCAGGACTGACAGCTCATTGGAGCATATCCTGCTTAGCTCTTCAGCCCCTGAGGACTCCCTTGGGAGACCCCTTGCACAGTCCCTCACATAGACGTGGCAGTAATATGACCAGCCATATGATTAACCCTATCTAGTACCTCCCTCAGAAGGTGTGACTGGCATTGAACCAGGCCATGACATTGGAATAGCCCTGACAGAAACATCTATATGCAATCCACTTTGAGTTAACTAGCTGCTACAAATCTAATCATTGAATGAACGTCTGTGACATCTGAAGGGTGTAAATCACGGGGGTAGCCTTTTAATGAGACAACTCTAAGTAACAAAGCCTGGCAGGGCTGGTTAATGGGGGTGTTCTTTTACTAAATGAGCAACATCAACAATTAACCCACAGTCACCTGCTGTTCCAACCCCCCCCCCCACCCCCCCACCACTCAGCTCACACAAAGCTCATTCAAAAAAATGCATTCACTCTCAATTTACTAAGTTAGCAATAAATACCTCACAATTCTGTATCATTGGGGTTTACAGACTTGATTGACTATCATCTAATTAGATTTAGTAACTTATCTTTTAGAAGATTAAAAATATAACTGCTGTATTAATCTGATCTGGTTTTATCTAAACTTCATGGGTTCAATCTCCGGTGTGTTCAGTGAATATCGATGAAACATAATGACTGAAGATCTCATGGACTGGCACCTTACTGTCTTAAAATCATCAAGTAGAACAAGTGGAGCTGTGTGTAGAGCTGGCGTTGTTTTGTTGTGATAGCTCTGGCTCACCTTGCTCTTCTCCTGCTGCAGCTCGATCTGGATGTCGGTGAGTTTAGCCCTCAGCTCCTCGTTGGCAGCCTGCAGAGCCGCCAGGGCGTCGGGCCGCTCCCCCTTGCTCCGGCCGCCCGGCCCCTTCTTGGACATGGTGAGGCGAGGCGGGACTCCAGCAGCAATGCCCTCTTCCCCCAACCACCTCCCCGCGAGGACCTGCGCCGCTTCACAAGTCTCAGGATTCTCGGCCTCTCGGATCCTCAGCTACATTTTCTCGCCCACCTGGAGCCGAAGAGGCAGAGAGAGAGGGGCAAAGTCAAAGAGGGGCCAGGGGCCATTTTATAACAAAAACAACTTGATGTCTATTAGTCCTTATCAAAATCCTCTACACAGGCTGAGAGAGAGGCAAGAGGGAGGAGAGAGAGCCCTGAGCTCCACTGACCCGCAGTGACACTGTTTTCCTGTAGCGCTGAGCTAAGCAGACACGGCACCGCACTGTTAAACATGTGAGATGCTGAACCCATCTTCTTTTGATGTGGACTGTACTGCATCACTTGAGTCCAGACCACAGTCAGTCATCTTACAAGGCCTCGATACAAGCCTAGCACACCTCCGTGATCGCCTATCAGAATCCCTTCACGGGGAACAACAGCACAGATAACTCCGCCACCAGCATTGTTTGACTGGAAGAACATTTGATAAAGCTCGTTTTCAATTCAGTCTGGGCTGCTTTATCTGCTCTGCCACGGCATCATTTAATTGCTATGTGAGACTGTGCTGCTTGTAGGCAAATGAAACAGGCATTTTCTGTTTCAGGAGAGAGGGCGAAAATAAGTACCATGAGACACATTTGTTAGCTACATCGCTCGAACACAAGAGCGCCCTGTCTGAATATGAACCAAGCAAAGCCAGACACCACCAAACAAGCCCACGCTGTCTTCCAAAGAGATACATCAACTTAATGTTTCAAAACAGTGGCAATACAGAGCCTACCATTGATATTAACAGGATGGGTCTAGTGCTATGACAGACAGGAGGTGAACAATGTTGATCGCAGACGGGGCCAAATATTAAAGACACCATCTTTTAACAACTACAGGTACAGACCAGAAGGAGGGTGGATTGACACATACAGATAAATGCAACTCTCCATCTTTAAACGTATTAATTTCTCTGAGAACATTTGATTTGCAGTCGCTAGTTTGGGATTTCTCAACTCAGAATCTGTGGCAGAATCTGAGCAACCAAAAATATCCCACCCAAATTCACTTGATCAATCATTCATCATTCACACAAAGGCAGGCAGACAGAGATACCAACAGCCAGACAGAGAAACAGATAGGGAGAGAAAGGGACAAGAGAAGACAGAGGTATGAAGGGATGAGGGAGAGCAAAAATAGTTCAAAACCGAGATGCCAAGAAACTGCATGTGGAGTGAATGAGAGTGTGATGGAGAGAGAGAGGCACTAAAAGGTTACAGAATATGTTGGCGTGAGTTGACTTAATGTAGCTTTATTCATGATGTTGTTCATTCTTTAAAATCCAGCCAGTGACTGTGTGATAAACTCTGCAAACTATAAACTCCGTCTGACATTTTATAAACCAATCCATTGCAGTTCACATGCTGTAATTGATCATTTTGCCTAGGCATAATCTGCATGGCACATATGCGACTCCATCTATCAAAACACAACAAGAACTCCCTGCTGTTCAATAGCTGGAGGTTCATATCATAATTGATTGAGATGGCTGCATACAGTAACTCAAGATTAGATGTGAACACATAGAAAGCGACACAAAATAAACACCTCCTAAAAAAGGATAAAGATGTTCCTGAGGCACAGTATGTTATGTAATAACCCCCCCCTTATAGAGAGATTGCTCTTTCACCTTTGAAGGCTGTGGCAAGTCCCAATCTATTCCTTCAACCCACCGGCCAGTGCTTACCAGTACGGCTGTAATTTGGTTCCCATAACGGATGTGACCCCTCTCTTTCAGACCCTGACCCCTGACAATGCAGGGATAAAACACAGGATGTGTGCTGCATGTTAACAACACCGAACAAACAGCAAGCCTCCCCTGCCAACCGGACCTGATGGTAATTAATTTACTACCATATATTGGAAGACTCAGTTTGTGGATTTGTCAGTCATGATCCAGGTTTATTCTTGAACAAATGCTGGACACACATTGTTGAGACAGAGGCTGAACATCCACACTGCTTGTCAGCGCTTCACCTTAGCTTATCTGCCTGCTTCTTCTGAGAGAGTTAGCTATATACACTAATTTTAAGGGGTGTTACCAAATAAACCCTTTTGTCTCAACCTGGGGGGAAGGGTGAGAGCAATATCACACCTTCCCGCCATGTCCCTACCAGAGAGTCCTTAACCAGGTATGCTGGCATGCTAAAAGTCATATTTATACTAGGTATAAATAAGGTGGAATTATTGACTATGGCATATCCTTATAAACTATGAATAATAACTAACCAGTCGCTTCAGACCCCACATCCAAACGCCAGAGGATGACACAGAAAACAGCGTTACTCCAGATCTATTTATCAAGCTTTTTACTATGTCTAATGTGGGTCAATATATTAATGCTTTGGCCCTGATGAAATAAAAATAGGCTGCATTTTGCATTCCTTAAAATTGCTTTCTACATTTCTCATCTTTCAATCTAAAAGTATAATTTCTCTGTGTTTATTCAAAACATTTACGGATATGAAAATGTCATACATAGTAAGTTATATAGCTAACACAAAAACCTATAGCAAAACAAACATTCAGTATTTCAACAAAGGATCAGCTATTTATGAGTCTGTGTTTTTAAGTCCATGAAAAAAGCCACATTTGATCATTAATTATTTATGACTCACAAGAATAAGAACATTGACAGACAAACAAGTCACAATTTTTTTGCTAGGGGCAAGCCTTTAAAGCTGGCCTTCCTACTGAGCCCCACTAAACATGAGGGGGAAATCCTAATGGCAGTTCAGAGGCAGTTAAAACAACATTCATCTCAACAGCATATCTCCAGTGATTTCCCTCTGACATCTTTCCATCTACTTCACTCATCCAGCAATGGAAGCTAATACTGCATCTGAAAAAACAGTAAATACATACTCCATCCGAGGCAGGCACAGACAGATATCATTGCCTCCGGCATAAAGTGTTTACCAAGTCTATCAGCAACCAGGACATCATTCTTCAAAAGACTAGAGCTTTTAGCCAGCTTCTGATAGTGCCAAACATGAAAATCTCCCACTCACCCCCTTGCTTTCTCACCCACTGTATGCAGTTCCAAACTCCATTCAAAGTCAAAGCAAAGCAAAGCAAAGCAAGAGACAGGATTTTAAAACATCTCACTACCCACAGCTGCCCCATTATCTCTGCTGGTGATATGTGAAAGATGCTCGTTAGAGTAACCACCTCCTGAAAATGAAGTCACAAAAGATTCCTAATGACATGAAGTCTAGACCTATCAGGTTTTTAATCTGAAAAACATGAACAACAGGCAGATGTGCATTTCTGTTTAAGCTGCTTAATCAACACAAGATGATAAATTACAATAGATATGTAATTGGCGGAAAATACACCAATGAGTATCTGGCTATGTAGAGTAGAATGAGTAATGGCCAGGAGTCAGGCCAGACTGCTGTTGGGAGATCAGGAGTTGTCCCTGCCCTGACATCTTCCTGCTGGTCTGTGCTGTGTTCTGTCTTCTTCAATGCTAATATGGTCTGCCACTTTGCACTGACCAAGAGGACACATCTCCCCTGAGCTCCAGTGGATGGGAGGTCAGCTATAATGAGGGACCAGGTTGTTATACATACTTCTATGAGCACATTACCCAGGGCCGAAAAGAGCTTGGCCATCATTTCTGTGAGATGAAACACTTCAACAACCAGGCTATTTCTTTGTGAGAATTGAGTGGAATGTTGCAGGCTGACAGAGGCAGAGGCTCAGGAGACTGAGAAGTGAGATATGATCGAATTCCCATGCTACGCCTGCTCTTGAGGCTCTCCTGTGGAGATACATCACCTCACCTAAGGCTACATTGCCTCAGGTCATCCTGTCTCAACTTCCTCTTCCAGTGCATCTCCTGAAAGAATGGTGGAGAGATCATACAGTGATCAGCACATTTTCTTGGTACATTTTATGGACTATTTCAATTTGATTTTGGGCTTTTGTGAAAATAAATTCTTAGCTAGCCCCAACACAACATTCCCTTTCAAGCACCACCACATGCCTTAGGGTAGAGCAATATCTCGTGTAATTACCCAAAACATGCTGCACACATACTTTTTAAAGGAAAGGTCTGTTCATCAAATTGGAATATAAGACCTGAATTTGTAGACATGAAGATTTTTAAAAGCTAACTACTACTCAGCAACATGCTTAAAAATAAGCACTCGCTGAGGTAATCTTGAAGTGAATGAGATTTCGTGAGATTTACATAATGACAACATCTTTAAAGTGAAACTTAATCTTCCCCACTGATGTGAAACTCTGCATGGGAGGACATTGCTCTATGTCATTTACTCTAGAGTCTATGACATGCCATCTTCCTTATCAGTGATCCCTCTCCAAAACCATGTATTTTAAAACAGGTGCTATATTTGACTTTAGCAATAGATCAGTATTTAATCACCATAGCAGATCACTCATACAACACTATAATGAAAGCAAGTGCACTGACCATGGGAAACTCCATGGGACCATGGAATCCCAAAATGGCCACGTGCTTGCATATTTTAATTCCAGCCATCAATATTACCTCAAACAAAATCTTAATCTGTTCCAGAGAAGACTCTGCCTCTAGGTAAGACCTCCTAAAGACTCAACTCAACATCCTCCAATAAGGTAAAGGTTTTAGCCAGTTGTTTAGGCTATCAACTCTGTTCTGCAACTGTATATAGAGAAATAGTGTGTTGAACCATATTTTTTCTTAAGACCCCTGATGAACCTTCAGCACAATCTGATCTAGTTAAAAAATATTATACAGGAACTAGATACAATAAGAGAAGGGGAACCTTATTATACTGGCAATGCAGATGAATGCTTTCAAAGCATTGTAAGCAAAGTCCAATGCAATCATGTGTTGTACCCATGCAAGCCTGATTAGAGTGACAGTGATCAGAAGTCTCCACTTAAAACATTACCTGGAAGTACAAACAGCATGAAACCACATTATCACACCTACCAGTAACAGTTGTGTAACAGCTTAAACAGATTTGTTTTTTTTTTGTAAGTATTGGCTTGCTGCAATGTACAGTCTTATCACTCTCTTTTATCAACAGCAACACAGACAGCGCTTGGCTATTACACTAGTATTGTCCACTTGTGCAACCTAAGCAATCTGTCAGATATAGACATAATCCTGCTTAGATGCACAGACATGCAGACACACACACACACACACACACACACACACACCGACAGCAACAAACGCTAGCCTAGTAGCATGCATTTCATATTTTGAGCATGGCAGTTTCACTGAGTGATCGCGAACCATACATACATAGAGAGAGAGAGAGTGTGTGAGGGAGAGGAGGGAAAGAGAGAGAGAGAGAGAGAGAAAGGGAGAGAGACCAACCTTAAAAGCATGATCCTAGATGCTGAGGGGAATGCTTACTGCTGGCTCTAGCCGGGTAGTTGCTCCAGGGATGGAGGGAGAAGCATTTTCTGTGAGCTGTTACACATGCTCTGAAACGAGAAGGGAAGTGTTCTCATGCCTGCTCCACAGACAGCCGGTCTCGTCCCCACACGCCGCTCTCATCACTCACATTGCACAGGCGGCAGGACAAAATAACGACAGAGAGGGAGAGAGCGAGAGAGGGGGGGGGGGGATGAGGAGGAGGAGGAAGAGGATGAACACAGCAAGCTGCTTGCAAACCTGGTCTGAAATCCTTAGCAAAATTAAGAGGACTAGGGTAGTGGTTCATCCAAAATAGCAAAACCGCACACACACGGACACACAAGTACACACACACAGAAGATGTTAAAGCCAGAGTGAAATGTGGGGAGAGAGTGGGCAGGTTCTCTGGAGCATTTTAAAACAGCGATGCAGCGAGCAGGATTGTGCGCTTACCGTGAACACACCCCCCTCCCTGCTGAAGTGAAGAATCAAGCCGGCAAGGGAGAGCGAGAGCAAGAGCGAGAGTGAGAGCGGGGAAGGAGAAGGAGGAGGAGGAGGTGGGGACTGTGGCGTGGCACGCACACATTTACACAGCATTGACACATATGCATTCATTCACACACACACACACATACACACACATAAGCACACTGTGAGAGATGGCTAAGGGGGATAGGATTGGAGGTGAGATGAACTGATGACATGAATCTTCATCAGTGTGTGTGTGTGTGTGTGTGTGTGTGTGTGTGTCGAGGGTGGAGGGGTGGTACAGTCCACTGCCAGGCTCCGCCAGCCGGCGCTAGGCCACTGCGGAGACTCTGCAGCGCAGCAGTGCCAACACATGGAATCACGTCATCATCACCAGGGGATCCACCCTTCTTCAGTACCATAGCCACACACACACACACACACACACACACACACACACACACACACACACACACACACACACACACACACACACACACACACACACACACACACACACACACACACACACTCACACTCACACTCACACTCACGCTCACACCTCACACACTCACAGACAAATACAAACACTGAGATGCAGTCCGATGCACAGCCATGCACTGTACATACAATAAAAAACCGGCTAGGCTAGCACAGGTTTTGAAACACCCTAGAGCATTCGCAAAGTGCACAATGCAGTATTTTCATGATGTCATCCATTTATGGGTGTGGCCAAAAACTACGTGGACCAAGGATACCAAATGTCCTCAGAACCAGGATGTTGCCTTTGCATCACCATGTGCAAACTCTCCTTATTCCTGAGGAGGGCGATAATGAGTCATTTTTACATAGACTAAAGCATATAGGAAGAATTATCTAAAAAAGCAGTAACCAGATCAATAGAGTATAAAGTTCACCCCCAGCTCTGAACATAACTTCACCTTGCATTAGGGCTGAACGATATGGGAAAATAATCTAATTGCGATTTCCCCCTAATATTGCGATAGCGATTTAATATGAGATTTTTTTTTATCCTCTTTTTTTTCCCGAACGAAACGTAATGAATGATTTAAAAATGACCAACACAATATTAGATACATTTAGTGTAAAATATTCTTTCCTACATTTTACATTTTTATTTAACTGCTCGTTACAGAAACAAGAACAACAAATCGGTGGCTTTGCCACTGTGCATTTAAGTAATTTTAAACAAAGTCATTGTAAGTATAAACACTAGGCATGCACTTTGTGTGCAAAATTTACCAACTGAATTTTTTTTTCTACCATATCGCGATTTATGTCGCAAATGCAATTAATCGTTCAGCCCTACCCGGCATAATTCTAAATTGGGGGGAGGGGTAGGGTTGGGGGCTGTAGAATGAAGCTGAGGAGAGGGTATATAAACTCCTGTGAGAGGTCTTGCAAATTAAATGGAGATACACTCACAGGCAGGGGCTAGACGTGGATATGTACCACACGGTCATCAGCATCGCCCTTTGAGGTTCACGATGATTTTAAGCAGTTGATGACATGTTTTCAGGTTGCCAGTCAGACAGAAGAATGCAGATGATGGGTTCGGTGGGACACGGAAGGAAAGTAAAGGAAGGGGAGAGGTTCATTCTGAAATCTCTGGCTGACTGGCCTTTTTGAATCTACTGTACAATGAATAGAACAAATCATTGCCTAAAACTCCTTCAACTGGACATTTTGTTTCATCCTAATATCATCCCAAATCACTCCCTTTAAATGTGTCATGTCATGAAAATTCCAATGAACATTAGTAATCCTCAGGATATTACTGTGGTGATTTAGCACAGAAGGAGGTGTTGAGAGGCAAGGTATCAGTATATTAAAAAAACTCCTGTGCCCATAAAAAAATGACTTAATTAAGCAATAAGGTTCGAGAGGCAGTACTGTATCGTCAATAATGTACTTGTTCGAGGGTGTTGTTAGGCCCGGCGCGTAGCGGAGGGCCGTCAAACCCTCGAACAAGTACATTATTGACGATACAGTTCTGACTCGAGTACCTTATTGCTTTTATAACACGGTTGCCAGCGACTTTATAAATATTAAGTACAATTAAATTATAAACAGTAAGCTGCCTTTCAGCACAAAAAAGTTCTAGCCACCAAACATTGTGTATCGCATTTCAGTAGCCTAGAGAAAATAGTCCCCCTTTGTGTGGCTGTTGCTATGCAACAGACAAACAGCATTGGGAAGGAACGTCACGTCTGTTAGCCTAGAACCAAGTTTGTTGATGATTAGCTAGGAGATCGACATTGATCTCGCACCATTTTATTCATTCACATTGCTCCTTTTATAAAGTCGCCATTAAAATAACAAAAAACGACAATGGGACACTTTCAACTTTGTTAATATTTGTTTATATTGATATGGATATCGCCACTAACTCTGAGGGAGGCGTGTGAGAGCAACGTTAAACTTATTAGCAGCACAGCTAGCTAGCTACTATGTGTTTCAATTAATTTTTCGTCTAAGCGTTAGCAACAACCTACAACTAATATTTGAGAGCTTAAGTCAAGACCTACAATACTCTACAACATTCGTGTAGCACATTAACAACTAACCGAGTCAATGTAGACATATAAAAAGTCGTGTAGATAGCTTAATTCACATGAAACATTTCCCACTAACAGGCTACTAACAAGCCGTCTTGGTTTGATTTTTTTTTTTGAGTGCGCACTGATATGGAACGCTCAGGTAGATCTAAACAGGTCGTACAGTTACTATATCGCTGATTAAAGCACACCCGGAACTCACTCTCAGAATGGTTGATTTCATCATACCCGTGTTATAAATCAGCATAACACACAGATGAAATTATAACAGTCACACACACTAATACAAAACACAGAAGGGAGGCATGAACCACATTATTTCAGAACAGAACAATAACAACTAAACAAAACAAACTAAATCTCCAGGTGCGCGCAGCAATGCCGACCAAACAACCCACCTACCCAACTCCTAGTCTCCAGCCTGAACTTGCAGTGGCTTCCTCCCCCTGGTGCCAGCCTTTCCCCCCCGTCACGATCTTCAACTGAGTGTTGGTTGGTGACTGTGCTGCTATAAAAAATGGACTGGGAGGGTGCCAGGAGGATGCCATGTTGCACCAAGGAAGTGGTAGGCACTATGTCTGACAGGACCCGGCAGGGTTGACCGTTGATCTGGCAATTCAGATACTGTGTTTTGGTGTGACCCAGGCGGCCAACCAGCATGCATCTGCCTGGGAGGGGCTGGAGAATGGAGTGGCAGTCCCCTCATTGCACCACTCTTCTGTTGTTTCCCCTGGTTGGGTGGCGAAGGCTTCTGGTGCTGGAGTGAGGCAATTGCAGGCTGTGGGACCAGGCTCGTCACACCAGTAGCAGCAGTCGGTCGGCCAGGGTGGATGTCATCATGGTGGAGGTCTTCGCTGAGGTTGGCGTACTGGAGGCTGAACTTGGCAGACCACTTCTGTCTCCTCTTCGTAGTTGGTCACCCTGACACTGTGGTCAGAGAGCAGGAGCCTTCTGCTGGACAGGACGTATGGAGAGCAACACTTCAGCCTGATCAGCCTCACGGAGAGACTGGCTGAGGGATTGGGGCATGAAGAAGCGACCGCGCTGAAGCAGCTGCTCTGGCGTGAGCCTCTGCAGGAAGGCATCGAGGGCCAGGTTCTCTTGGGCAGCTGAACTGCGGGTAGCCATGTTGAGCGTGCAGCTGCACATCTGACCAGGCTCTGCCCTGCCTGGCAGTGGTGACTGGCTAGTCGCTCCCTGTTGTGATCAGTAAAGACTGACTGCCAAAACTGCCTCTCCAGTCTCACCTGCAATGCCTTCTCCTCCAGCACCAGGGTCAGGTGAGAGGCTGTTTCTTCGTCTCTCCAACCGCTGTGCCGAGCCACTAGCTTGACTTGGTTGTACTTTGGCAGCTGGGCGGCGATGGTGGCAATCTGTAACAGGCAGCAGGTTGACGCTGGTAGCAGCACCTTTAGTCACTGGAGGACGGCGAGGCCGTGGCGTGCTGGAGCCATCAGGGTGGGCCGGGAAACCTCAGTTTCTGGCAAACTCTGTCTTCTGCTGTGCCAGGCCTTCCAAGCACCAATGAGAACTGCTCAATGGCTCGCTCCAATTCCTGGATCTCTCTCTCCATGCTTCAGCATAAATGTTTAACCCCACATGTGATGATTTAGCACAGAAGGATGCATAGAGAGGCAAGATCTCTGTCTTTTAAAGCATCTTCTGTGCCCCATACACCACACAACCCCAGGGAAATGCTGCTGAATAGCTCAACGCTATTCACACACCAGAGCAGGAGAATGAAAGGCAGGAGCAGGAGCTTCGCTACCCCAGCATGTCAGACTATTAATGTATTAAATTAAAGGCACAATATGCAACAATTATGCTTCAGGATTAGGGTTAGGATAAGCAGTTTAATCTTAAAATAACAGCTTAAAAAAAATTGGGGCGGTACAATGACTTTTAATATGGAGAATTGCGTCCGTGCCAATGGCATAGCAGGGTCGATAGGCATATAACTGCGTTCTGTAGTTTTGCCAGCCGATGCCCGCCGACCTGACCTTGATTACCTTCTGCCGATCTAGTAAGTAGCTTATTTGTCGTCTTGCTTAGTCTTATGTTGCACATGATTGATGTTTGACTGTGTAAGGACAGTCGTTGAGTAATTAGTTTGTCATAATGTCAAAGTCAGCACATTTCAAGAGATTTCGTTAGTTTTAGCTGCTAGCATACCTTTAGCGAATAGCTATTAATCCTTAATGCACCTTTAAAAGTAATTGCTAATGGACATGTACAGATACTATCAAAATACCTCTGGCTAACTGGTCAGTGGTTGTTTAACAACATAGTCCGATGTACATGTGTGCAGCACAAACATTCAAGTTTATTTATATAGCACATTTCATATGTTATACATAGACACAATGTGCTTTGAGTGCAGATTGAGCCAATGTCTATGTTACAGTGCCCTCCACAAATATTGGCAAAACAGGCTATGAAAAAATATGTCTTTGCTATTTATCCTCTTGGTCTTTCACTCAAAATATTCACAAAAATCTTACCTTTTCATTAAAGTTAAATTATTGAAAGGAAAAAACACTGTTGACATTAAATAAATATTTTTCCCCAAAACATGTGTGCCACAATTATTGCCACCCCTAGAAAAAACTTGTAATAAAATCTGAAGTATAATTCCGGTCATGTTTTACATTTTTCAAGTTCACTTGTTTGATAAGGAACTCCTAGAGGTCAACCATGACTTCCTGTTACACTGGCATAAAAATATGAGGTATCACAGGCCAAATTCCATTAGTCATTCATCAGTATGGGAAAGACCCAAGAACACAGTGACGATCTGCGACGGAAAGTTGTTGAGCTGCACAAATCAAGAAATGGACACAAGAAAATCTCTACACAGTTGAAAATCCCCATTTCCACTATCATGGAAATAATTAAGAAGTATAAAGCGACAGGAGGTGTAAGGAATCAGACTGGAAAAGGACCTGTCTGTAAATTGACCCGATGCACCGTGAGGAGGATGGTTCGACTGGCAAAATAATCTCCAAGGATCACAGCTGGAGAATTGTAGAAGTTAGTTGTGTCTTGGGGTCAGAAAGTCTCCAAAACTACCATCAGACGCCACCAGGCACGTGCACAGACATTTTGGGGGGCAGGTGCTCAAAAAAAAAAAAGGGCGCCCATCACCAAAATTATTAATGAAATTAAATCTCTCTCACTCTCTGGCTTCCACTCCCTTAACGTCTGATACATCAAATGATGTCTGGGGTGCCTTTTTTCTGTAATTGGTCCACCTCACCATGCTGCATCAAATCTGAACTTGGGGAATACTCCAGCCACCCATTTTTAGAAAACCAATGCTTTTGGAATGACCGCCCTTCATAATTTTTTGGGAGGAAAAATTCTGGTTGTTGTTGTAAAACAGGCAAAACGAAGAGATACATAAATATCACATTAAACAATGTGGGACAAGGATAGCATGACCCCGAGAGCTAGCATAGTTTACCTGCTATTTTCTAGCTGTGAATTCTCGTGACATTTATAAACAAACATTCAACATACTTTCGAAATTGTTTAAACGGCATTTATACAACACAAAATATGCACTTTCAGACAAATAATGTCATTAAACCTGACAAACGTCAGTAAACAGCTGGACATAGCTTTGAAATCAAGTTAGTTGTCAGTTTATTTTTTTAGGAAACGTCGGAGCAGTCCGGTTTTCAGACGTATTGTTTTAAGCGGCAATAATGTTGTTAATTTATACAACGTCGGGGGATTGCACAAACACCGTCATTACCTGTTTGTCTGATGCAGGTCAGTGAAGAAGTAGGCTGCACCTGTTGGCCTGCCGCTCAACACTGATGTGGGGGATGAGGAGGGAGGGGCGCGGAGGGGGCTTGTGAGCACCGCAGATCATAGGCAAAGAATACTTATTCTATGTCTATGCCGAGGAGCATGTCGGGGCGAAATTCTCACAAGAACTCCAAATAAATGCCCCCTCAGATATCAAAACACATTTGGGGAAATTGATGACGAAAGACTAATTTGTATTCTAGAAATATTGATGATTGAAAAAAAAATTGGTCTCCAGAAAAAAAGGGCACTTTTTCTCAACCAGGGCACAAGGGCTGGTGCTTGAGCACCAGTTGGGGTCTATCTGTGCACGTGCCTGGACGCCACCTTCATCACCACAAGTTGTTTTGGAGGGTTGCCAGAAAAAAGCCTCTGCTGTCAATTAACAACAAACTAAAGCAGTTTGCCAAATGTAAGTCAGACTTTCAATGGGACCGAGTTATATGGTCAGATGAGACCAAAATAAAGCTTTTTGGCAACAAACATCAAAGGTGGGTTTGGCGTCGACCGAAAGATAGCCATACAGAAGAGCACCCCATACCCAATATGAAGTATGCTGACGGATCTTTGATGTTGTGGGGCTGTTTTTCTTCCAAAGGCCCTGGACATCTTGTTAGGATACATGGTATCATGGACATCAAATACCAGCAGATATTCAATAAAAACCTAACAGCCCCCTCCAGTAAGCTATAAATGGGCCGTGGTTGGACCTTCCAGCAGGAAAATGATCCGAAGCACACCTCAAAATCAACACAAAAATGGTTCACCGACCGCAAAATAAAGGGTTTGCCATTGCCAGTCCCCCGACCTAAACCCCATAGAAAATATGTGGGATGAGCTGAAGCCGAGTCTACAAACGTTGACCTCAGAATCTGAAGGATCTGGAGAGATACTGTATGTAGGAATGGTCTCAGATCCCGTGCCATGTGTTCATCAACCTCATCACGCATTATAGGAGAAGACTCAGAGCTGTTATCTTGGCAAAGGGATGCTGCACAAAACATTAAATTAAGGGCTGCCAATAATTGTGGCACACATGTTTTGGGGAAAAATATTTATTTAATATCAACAGTTTTTTTTTTTTTTTCAATAATTTTACTTCAATGAAAAGGTAAGATTTTTGTGAATAAGAGGATAAACAGCAAAGACATATTTTTTCATTGCCTTTTTTGCTCATATTCACTAGGGGTGCCAATATTTGTGGAGGGCACTGTATATTGTTTACAGATATTAATTCCAATGAGGTTTGTAATGTCAAGAAACACAAACCTTTGTCAATAAAGTGTGTGTTAAATACTGAAACATCTTCTTACATAGACTGTACATAGAAGTGGATATTCTCAGAGCTGGCACATCTGATGAATGACAAAAAACAAATGAAGTTTATGGATAAATATTAAAATATCTTTATTATTATTTTCATTGTTTGTTATCATATACATTAAACCAAATATGATAGTGTCCTACTTCCTGAATGGATATTTCTTCCAATCTGGCACACAGTTCTGCATGACAGCGCCTTACTTGGACCAGTCATATCAACCGTTTCTATAGGACAGCAGCTTGGTACGTCACTATTTATAAGCCAGATATTTTTATAGGCTAGTCAGCAACAGCAAACATAACGTTCTACTTGGGTCATGTGAAAGCCATGTTTTATGCGTGATTAATGACACGATTTATTTTACATCGAAACATAAGCTAGCTTTAGCTAGAATAGACACCATTCGGCACGTGTTTATGTTTAATGGTCGCAGGATAAGAGACAGAATTATTGGCTTCAAACGTTCGATTCTGAACTAAACCAGCTGGTTTGAGGAACAGGGAACATTTTGTTACCAAAAATATGACAGAGAAACAAAATATCACAGATGAAAATTTACAAGGTAAGTGAAAGGTTGTCCCGAACTACCTTCTCTTGAAAATGTAAACATGGCTCCTCATGGATATTGGCGATTACTTTTCCTGCGTAAGACAAGATTAATCAGTGTTGAACCTCACGTATCGCAACTTTTCAAGCATTTCATTATGCGATGTCTTTAGGCTACGTGGTAAACAAGCATTTAAACGTGTCGTCTTTGTTTGAGAAGTTGGCTCACGTGATTGTCTGCTTTGGCTGTGTTACTCGGTGAAACGTGTCACCCATCGAAGGGATATTTGCGTTAACCACGTTAATGGCATGTTTTATTAACATGCTACATTAAGAGAAACATGTAGCCATGAACAGTTGTCTGATGTAAGGCATAAAAGAACAGTGTTAAAAATAAAAGTAGCCTACGGTTTGTCAATAAATAACCGCAGCTAGTTACGCCACCAACTGGCTTGGGCTTATGCTGACGCTAAAAATATCTTCTTTGTTTGGTGCGGCACTTGTCCTGTTGTTGTGCTCGTCCAACAGAGTATTGCTCAATGCAGTTAGGACAAGGTATTAGAAAAACAGCCACTTTCTCTGCAAGTGCTTTGTTCCCATGACGTATGCAGTGGGAGGGGTCTGCACTCCTCCTCTGACGATTGGATGTTCGCTGTGAGGGTTAAAGCCAGACAGAGAGAGAGAGAAAATCCTGGTGTTGTGGTAGATGCAGGGAGCTGGCTTGATGCTATTTATAGAGGGCCACAGTCATGCATTTCAGAAGGACTCCTTCATTTATGCTGTTATAGGCCAAACATTGTGACATACCAAATGGTGATATTGCCACATTCTCCCTGTCCCACATTTAAGGCTCCTGGGTGGAGCTTCACTTCAATAATGGCGGCAGTTCAACCCCAGCCCAGACTGCAGGGGAAGAGCAGGCTCCTGGCCCTGCTGCCAGCGGTGACATGGAGAAAATGCTGTTGGAGGCCCAGCACGAGTCAGGCAGAAGCAGCTCCAGGGGCAGCCTACCCTGTGACAGGTGCTTGCCTTTATATCAAAAGCACTTACTTCTGATCATTGTCTCAACAAATAATAGCACAGTTAAGGTGTGGTCTGTGGTTCACTTTCATAAAGACCACAGGATTTTTTTTCTTTTTGTGCCAGGCATCTTTTATACTTACTCATAAATGTATGCCTTGTTCATTTTACATTTTACTTTCTCAGTCCTCCAAGGTCTCAGACACCTTTGCACTTGCGCAGGGGTTCCAGTGTAACCAGTTCTGGAGGCAAAAACAGCTCCCAGGTTTGTTTCTGGCATCTTCATACAGCACTGCACTGACTGAATTTTACCCCTGTGGTTTTTAACCATTTTGTAAATGAGTTGAGTGAATAAGGAATATGTGTCTAAAAGCATTGATAGTTTTTTCATCTTTGGAAGTGTTGAACAATATGAGTTGTGTAATGTAGTCTTGCAAAAAGAGAATGTAGCAGGAATCTTCAAATTAAGGGATAGAGACCCCTGGCAGAGTAGAAATTGAATCCACATTCAGAAACATTATACATTATTATATTATTATAATCTTGACAATGGCTGTGTCTTTTCTGCTGGTAGAAGAGCAGCCTTTTTTGATTTGTCCTTTCACAAGATGCCCCTTTATCCACTGCCATGGTTTCAACTAGTGACGTCTTATTTAAATGGTATCCACTGTGGCCCTCTCTTTTTTTCCTTTAAAAAAGCTTTTGGGTTTTAAATTTAGCAGGTGTATGTGTTGTGTAGTCTTACCAGCAAGCCAAATTATTGTCCTCTTTCATGGAGACACATTTTATTTCAGTCTGAGGAGGACTTCCTTGAAAGACGGCGAGAGGTGGAAAACCTGATGAAGAAAAATGCAGACTGGATCTGGGACTGGTCAAGTCGTCCAGAAAACACTCCACCCAAGTTAGTACAGTGAACTGTAGTTTAAGACCGTGGTATTAGTGAAAGTAGGTAGAATATCTTAAAATCAAAATCTTAATAAAAATGTTTGAAAAGGGTCTAGCTGAAGTGTACTTGTGCAATAGATGTGATTTCGAAAGTACGTTTTTGAGTGGCGTAACCATCCATGGGGATTTTTCATTTTTTTCTTCTGCTTTTATCGTTTTCAACATCCTATAGACAACTTGCCTTTTTTATGTTTACCTCAGGGAATTCTATCTGAAGCACCCAAAGCGGTCCTCTGCCCTCAGCATAAGGAATACCAGCATGATGAAGAAAGGGGGCATATTCTCTGCAGAATTCCTCAAGGTGTTTCTGCCCTCCCTGCTGGTCTCACACATTCTTGCTGTGGGCTTGGGGTGAGTTGAGATGCTAGCAGTTGATCTTGTACTGTTGCTGCAGTGGTCTCTGTGTGTCATGATCGAGATGAGATGGTCATTAACATCAGAACACTTCTCCTGAAAAAGTCAAGGATTTCACATAATGTTTTTATTATTACACAGAATTCATAAGTATTTGTAGACATTAGGCATTAGAGACAGGAAAGATTCTCAGACCATGGGAACATCCTAGGCCCCTTAAACTTCCCAGAGGTTGTATCTGGTAAGCTTGCTTGTCTGATATGTGCGGCATATTCAAACATTCTATGTAGTATCAAGATTAAAGAGGAGATTATTGCCTCTATTTTTAAAAAGTCCCTAGTTAGCATGCTATTTCTTCCCCCTCCCGGATACAACGTTATGTACGTGCTTGAGTGCACACACGAATGCTGTGAGTAAGTTAAATAACCTTAGCGCCAGAAGTGTGGACTCAAGTCACATGACTTGGACATGAGTCAGAATCAAGTCGCAATTGTGAAGACAGGCCCGAGATGACAAAATAACAAAAAAAACTTGCAACTCGACACCATTGATTCAAGACTTCACTTGGACTTTACGTCTTTAACTTGTAATGACTTCACATATTTCATGGGTAA
>NC_137922.1:32416867-32496288 GCF_963457725.1 Sprattus sprattus | reverse complement strand
TCTCGGGGAGAACATATCAGGATGCAGTGCAGATTGTAGAGCGTAGACAAGCATTAGGCTGTGCTTTAATCATACCACATTGTCTTGTTCTTAGACACAAAGATAGGTATCCAACATAGTTTAACTTTAGTCAAGTTAACTTTAAAAGTGTCATCAAACGCTGACATATCTATCTATATATATATATAAAGTATTTATAAAGGAACAGAATGTGGGACTTGTTGATGGATCTGAAAATCCCAGTGATGGTGGAAGTATTGTTAACACGATTGGCTATAGAATGTGTTGATGCAAAAAGGTACCGGTAAAATGCCTTGAGAATAGTAAAATATCAAAAACAAATTGGTAGATAGAATTCCAACAGTCTCAAAACCATCACTAAATCGTATCATCGCTTGAGAGAAGAGGCATGATGTTTAATGATTTAAAGATGGTTGTATTTATAAGGATCTGCTCAGGGCTTTATGGTGGTTTGGACACCTTACAGATTGCATTTAGTCATCTACTGTTCAATTGTGATATTTATCTCTTAGTCACATGTAAATCAAATCGGTTACTAGGGTTGATTTTTCTTTGTTTCGCTGGTGAATGGTTCCACAAATTCAGATTGATTATTTGGGAAACAGCCTTTGCTAAGGGTTCCAATTTTAAACTGGTTTGTATGAGATGTATAGTTATGCCATTTGAGATTTTAAAAATCTACCAAAAATGTGTTTTCATGTAGCAATGAAGCATTTTTTTGTTTGCCTTATTGTCATTCACTACCATTTCTTTACAATCTGTGATAAATAGGCATCAGACTGAAGAATATACAGGTATTATTGACTGTTAAATGTACAAGGGAATCCAAAGGGAACTTGCCTTGAGGACTGCTGTTTTCTGTGCATGTTTTGTCATGATGCTGCTTGTGACCATCACCGAATTTCACAATGGTTTTGTATTGAACGCTACATGTGTAAAGTACATATGAATAAATTCACTTTGTCAATCATAACCACCTTTCATTTTTTTACATACCTTACATATCTTTATTGTTATTCATGGATTGGATAAATGGATACATTTCCAGTGGTTTTCCTGAAGAGTTGTTAGATCTCTTGCTATTTGTAAACATCAAGAAATGAGGACATTCCTGAATTGGTCCATCTGCATTTGTTGGTGCTCCAACTATAACACAATGTAGTCTTAAGGTAAATAAATACATGTGAATAAGTCAGAAAAAGTAACTTGCAAGAAATGACCTAAATCAGGTAAACACAATTAAAATTTATTTAACTTTGGTCAAAAATAATCAAACAAGTGTATACACTTCCACAATGTTAGCATCATCATTATTTAACAAGGAACGAGGTCAATGAGAATACTTAATTCGACCCAAGAGTTCCCAAATTTAAGGAGCGTCACAACCAACTATACAACAACTTTGTACTTTTCAACCGTTAAGTTATTTTTCATTTTATTTCTGTATGTGATCCAACACCAGTGTTAAGTGCTGCATGTTGAAACCAAAGCAGCACTTCAATGTTTTTTTTTTTCTTCTTTCTTTTGAATTGGTGTCTTGAAATGCCGACTCGACTTCATTAGTTTAGAAGGAATCAAGCGTTTTAGAGGGAGGCACTCTGCACTGAGTTACTGGGCGTGTTCCAATAACGGTAACCCGGGTTACCACAGACCACTGGATCTCGCCTGTAGGTGTCCATATACAGAGCCACGTTTAGCAGCAAATACGAGGACAAGCACAGAGAAAGAAACTTAATGCTGGGGATTACGCAAGGACAGGACAGGGTGTGGTAGGGGTGTAAGAGTATATGACAAGACCATATATTTGTTAGGGTTACAAGTGTATGTTATGAATGTCCCCTTCCCCAATAACGGAGAAGTTTAAGGCTGCAATATCCCTTAAAAAAATACAAGTACTCTATGATCATCCTGGACTTAAAAAAAAAAAAAAAGAATCAGCGGGATCTAAGAGCGTTGACAGACAATACTGACACTTAAATCAGAGCTAATCTCGTTCCCACAGTGCAACTGCAGCTTCAAGTAGTACATTACTGAGAACCGAGAATCTCTCCCTAGGAAAGAAAAAGAAGGGAAAAAGAAAAGAAAAATATATTACATGCCTGAAGCAGCCTAGAGGTGTCAGCAGGGTGACGTTTCACATTTTCCACCGCCTCTCCCGTCTACAATGTACACAACATGCAAAACAAACAGAACAAAACAGAAAACCATACACACCAGTTCAGAATGTAAAAACGCGTCTTCATAATTTTTGTTATTTTTATTAAGTGGTTGACACCAAACGGTGTATTCATTTAGATACAGTCAGTGAGTAAATGTTACTATGCATGAGAAATGGAGAAGAGAGTAAAACAACATAAAACAAAACAAAAAATAAAAACAAACAAAACACAGGAAAAGAAAAACAAACAAACAAAAAAAAAAAACAGACAAAAAAGGATCAACTGTCCACTGACCGAAATGGAGACCTGTTAAGTGCTTCAAAAGTCAAACACCAAGGCCTGAGCGGTGGGCCAGAGGAGGAATGTTAATGTCATTTCAGAGAGGCCCAGGCTTACAGAAGAGATACTACACATGACTTAGGGGGACGGGGAGATGGGGGAATTCCAAACTTTTTGTGGGCCGGTAGTTTTTTTTTTTTTTTTTTTTTTTAATTAAAAAAAAAGTAGGCTCCAACTCAAATAAATAAGTTTAACTTTGGGGCAGTTTTCGGCCTCTTCTTGAGTGCTCTCCGTCAAATGAGCTTTAACCAGTTTTGGGGCAGACTTCAGATCAATGAGACCAGAGCAGAGAGGGGCTGATGGGAAGATGGGAGAAGGGGCTCTGGATTTTGTGACCCAAGATGGAAAACAATGGAGAAGAAGAGGAAGGAAAGAAGGTAAGAAAGAAAGAAAGAAAGAAAGGTGAGAAAGAAAGAAAACAGGCGGTCTTTTTAACTCCCTCGACTACACATGAAAACAAGTGCATCAAATTCTTCATTAGGAGGACAACAAAGGCCATTGTTTCGTTTTACAGATTTAACGTCTAGGCTTAACTATGCAAAGTACAAGATTTGTGTCCTCAGGTCAGCGCCAAGGGGTGGGTATTTGGAAGGGGATGGTAGGGCGAGATTTTTTCTTTTCTGTTTTAATTTTCTTTCATATTTTTTCTCTCTTATTTTAGTTGATTTTGTCCTGGAATATATACAGGTTGTTGGTGGCGGCCACGGCGATGACGTTCTCCTTGGGGTGCCATGCGGTGTGCAGGATCTTCTTGTTGAAGTCCAGGCTGTCCACACTGATCTCGTCCTTCTTTCTCTTGCCGCCGGTACACACCTTCCTGGGCTTCAGAATGGCACGCGGTTTACTGTTCTCCCGGGACGCTTCCAGCGTGATGTCCCTCCGGGTGTTCCTGTCGAACATCCTGAAGAAGTTGTTATAGGAGCCAGTCATGATGGCACTGCAGAGAGAGAGGGAGAGAGAGAGAGAGAATGAGAGAGAGAGAGGGAGAAAGAGAGAGAGCGAGAGACAGAGAGAGAGAGAATGAGAGAGAGAGGGAGAGAGAAATAGAAAGAGAGAAAGAGAGAGAGAGAGAGAGAGAGAGAGAAATAGAAAGAGAGAGCGAGAGAGAAAGGGAGAAAGAGAGAGGGAGAGAGAAAGAGAGAGACAGAGAGACCAAGAGAGAGAGTGAGAGAGAGCGAGAGCGAGAGACAGAGAGAGAGAGATAAGGAAGGTTGAGAGGAGAGAGGAAAGGTCATTTTCAAACTCTCCAGCCTGCTGAAATGTCCTCATGATGTTGCTGCTCAGTGGGTAGCAGTGTTTAGTATTCCACACACATTAGAGCTGAGGTCAGCCGTGTGTGCCTCACCTGTCAGAACCGTTCCAGCAGCACTCAAATTTGTCAAAGATGCAGTCATTCTCATACAGCGAGCACAGCTTGCTTCGGAGGTATTCGTGAACCTAAGGAGATACAGCAGAGAAGATGTGGAGGTGTCAAACATGGTTTCAGCCCCAATGGATGCCTTGTGTCAGGTGACAGAGCTTGGAGGTGGGGGGGGGGGGGGAGGTGGTAAGACGTTACACATGATGGTGCGTGACTGGAAAGCTTTAAGAGGGGTTGAGAACTTATGCAGAGAGGAATGGTGGAGTACCTGGTACGTCTCCACTGGCCTGTTCTCCATGTTGAGGTCCCACACCTTTACTGAGAGATAGTCCCGGGTCATCATGTAGCGTCCACTGTGACTGAACTTCACATCTGATATTGAGGAGATGATTTCCGAGAAGAAAGACCTGCTGCTTGGGTCCTCTGGCTCCTCAAAAACTGAAAGAACACACACAAAGCAAACAAACAATTATATACGCATCAAGTGAAACTGACACTGATGTAAAATGGCAGATGTAAAAAGGAATACATATTGACCGCTGAAACCAGATATTCCTGCAAACCCACAGTTCTGGCTCCTTGGATACAAACTTCCTGGTTTGAACATCACATTTAAACTGACAAGATAACTTAGAGCTCTCCTTGCACAATAAAAACCTGCCCTGCCCAGCAACCATAACTGTGCCATAGAATCCATGAATGCAGTCCTCTTTTGCATCTCCTGTTGCAACAAACTGTCCGGTATATGGGTCATCTTTTCCCAGCACCTAGTAAGCTAGACATTACGTGGTTTGGTCAACATCTGGTTCAATAACTACTCTGATCAAATGAGCTGGCATTGCATGTCACTGCACTGCATGCCAGGTACAGCATTGCTAGATCAATAGCTTTAATCTGGGGGATATTTCAAGTACGTGGTTTAGTGACAAACCTGGGTGAATTAACTCAGAGAGGGTGGTAAACTCCTAAACGAAGAGCCCTATGCCATGGCTTCATTCTCCTAGCAAAACAAAGCCATAGGGCACTTCTGGAGGTTTACCACTTACACCGAGTTAACTTAGCCAGGTCTGTCGCTAAACCACATACTTGGAATACCCCCCAGGAGGCCATTTCAACACGGTTAGTGATGCAGGCTGTGTTCTCTGAACTGTGTTTGAAGGAATGACAGATTTCCATCTCTTTCCCTGGGGCTGATGCAGCTCCACAAGAGAAAGCTCTAGATCTAATTATGTAAGAGCTGGGTTACGTAACCCCAACTCAGCTTTGCTGACATTAAACAGAAGGAAAGTACTGTAAAAACAAACAAAGAATTTGGAGTGTGGGGTCTGATGTTTTTTTCACTCTATTGGCTTTTGTACATTTTGTGACTCTGGGCTTCTGCGAGTCATCAATAGACTGACTGAAATGGGCAGATTTATATATATGTGTGTGTGTGTGTGTGTCCGCCGGGAGCCACTTACATTTGCTATGTCTATCGCAGAGGGCGCCCGCTCGCATGTCACACAGGCGGAAGTGCCCTTGCTACTACTGTACACAAATACATTGCACTGGTGAGGGTGGCACTCGGCTGCAGTGATGACCTCCGTCAACTCCTCCATGTTGGCAGGCTTTATATCTACAATGTCTGAAGGGCAGACAGTCAAGGAACCAAATACAGAGGGAGAGGGGAGGGGGGGGGGGGGGGGGGGGGAGTGGCAGCGAGCGAACAGGGCAATATGATTTTGAACAGAAAACAGACAGACTTGTGTGAGAGGACCTGACATGAGTGTTAAGTGTGTTGTATCGCCCTGAGTGGAACATTATACCAATATGATACAGCGCAAGGTCTCTTACGTAAACACTACGAGTCAATGAAACCAGAATAAATCAAAATCCAACAGCATGCCTTCACAGTGTACTGGTTGTAAAAGGATACTAAAACTTCTATCTGTGATTTCTAAGTGCCATAGGTTTATTCTTAGGTCATCTGCAGAAAGGTACGTTTCATGATCGCTATTTACTGAAATGGAATTGATGTGATATGTGTGTGCGTTTGCAAATATTCTCCGTGGGCTCGCCTCAACCATCAGGTCCATGGGCATCAACACTGGCACCTGGAAGACAAAGGCACAAAAACATATCACGAGATCTGTTAGATTTATACATCAAAAGGACTCCATGATTAAAACCACACAGTCAGAAGCTTGTGGATGCGTTGGAGAGGAGAGGAGACGCTCACCCGTAGTGATGTGATTCTGAAAGGATCCCGCAGTCTCCCATCTTCATCTTTAAGGTTGTAGCCCTCTGCTCTTTTGTCCCTTTCACTGATTTTCCATAACTTTATGGTTTTGTCTGAAAAGACAGACAAGCGATTCACACCACATTATTTCATATGGCATACAAGAAGCCAAATGATAGGAAAGTTCAGCAACATGTCAGTGGGCAAGGTGATCAGAGAACAGTAATAAGACTCACTGCCGTGTAGTCCTTTTACACTGAACTATACAACAAATACTGATTTGCCAATCGCCAAAAAGCTATATAATGACACACAGTAAATGGCACATTAAGTTATAGAAGATAAATGGTCAAATTGCAATTCTATACATTTGTGAAGTTTCTGCAAACGGTGTGTGGGGGCTGGAATATCAAATAATAAACTACCCATAACCAACCTCTTTTACTATCGTACCAGTGATGGGAGATGCTGTGTGGAGCTAGTGACCTGGTATCTGTACCTGTGATGGGAGATGCTGTGAAGAGAATCTACTGACCTGGTATCTGTACTAGAGGTCGAATGATATGGGTTTTTCTATAACCGATGCCGATGCCGATACTTAGAGGTCAGGGTTAACAGATAGCCGATATGGGCTGCCGATTTTTTTGGGCCGATTTTTAGGGCCGATATCTAAAAGTTTTCCCATTAATTTGCATGCTAAAGCGTCACACTAATAATAAGTAGATGCACACAATTTTACTCCCCTACTAGTATCTTAAGTCTGAAGTCCGTGCCCCCGTACACACACACACACACACACACAGCCTAATACTTACAAACATCCATAATCTAGGAATCCAGAGAACCCCCCCCCCCCCCTTTTTTTAATGTATTATTTATTATTTTTGTTATTATTATTTTAGTTATTCTTTTCTTCAATGTATATACATATATGTATGTGCACAGACTATGATTTGTCTTTATTTTAGGGTTGCTGTCTGGGCCGTGGGAGGGGGGAGGGGGGAAGGGAGAATTCTTTGTAAAACTTGAATCCGTCACATTTTATGTTTTCATGTGTTGTTACTTCAAGAAAAAAATAAAAATAAATAATTAATGTTTTTTTTTTTTTTTTTTTAAATCGGCCGATGCCGATAGATTAAAAAATGACAAATATCGGCCCGATACATCGGCCGACCGATATATCGGTCGACCTCTAATCTGTACCTGTGATGTTGTGTAGAGGAGCTAGTGACCTGGTATCTGTACCTGTGATGGGAGATGCTGTGAAGAGGAGCTAGTGACCTGGTATCTGTACCTGTGATGGGAGATGCTGTGAGGAGCTAGTGACCTGGGGGACTCACCATTTGTGGAAAGCAGAAAGTGAGCAGCATTCTGTTGGGGTAGCCATCGGATTTTGTTGATTTTCTCCTCAATTTCTAAGCTTTTCAAATAGTCAAACTCTGGCTCGTGACTCTGAAAAGTGCTGTACACATTGTATTCTCCTCGGGAGAGTGGTCGGTTTTTACTCTGAGTTGAAGGAAAACAAAAACACACAATTAGCAATTACATATACAACTTTACATATACAATCGTTTTAATCAAGCAATATTACTTTTCAACAATCCTAAAATGATAGGCAGCTTACAACATGTCTCAGTTCGAAAGCTGGAGTGCATCTACAACTCTTGCAATCTAAGGCCTATAGCTCACAAAATAAGGTGGCTAACCAAAACTACAAAACAGAATCACCACAGCTTCACAAAAGCTGTGAAAGGAATAGCATGATATTGGCCTAATCATGGCAATACAACCTGGTGCTCTCACTTTGACCAGCATAGATCTACAATCTGGTTACAACTCTAGATACTGAGTCAAATGGAATGGCATTGAATTCTGCATAGTAGTCCACATTTAAACAAACAGACATGGGTGTACTGACCTCCTGTTCTCGTTGAAATATGACAACTCTTCCCCCTTTGTCTCCTGTGGCTAATAGGTCACCCGTATAGTTGAATTCAACAGTTGAGATAATGTCCGCTGCAAAACAGAAAAGTTAAGATGAGCACCATGATTCACAAAAGCATGACCTGCAAATGGAAATTGTGGTCTACACAAATACATATTTTCATACAGGGATGCACTTGCATGAATAGAATAGGTCATAAAAAGTGGATATTTACTCTATCAACAGTTCTAAGCACATTCCTAACTACTCTCTGTGTGCACTTCATGCTAATGCCTGCTTCTGTAAGCAGGTGTTCTCTGACCTATATTAATGCAGAGGACGTCTTTCTTTATAGAAACATGGGAACAAGGCACAGTCTAAAAACAGCTCACCTCCTACTGTTTGACAAGACACTTTCATGGGAATCACAAACACTTCAAATTTAAAAGCAAAGGTGACTGCAAAAGAACTACTCCCCACAACATTTATACAACTCCATATTCAAACCAACTTCAACACACACTTTCAATGATCCAGACCAAGAATGATATCATCATATGACAAATTACTCCCATTTTCATGAACGAGATGATCAAATCTGGACCTTCACTCTCTCTCTCATATACACACACACACAAACTAATCAGCCGAACAACCCTGCTCCAAATCACATCCTCTGAGGACCAGCCCGAGGAGACGCAAACAAGGGTGACTCATCCTCTCTGAAACCGAGTCAATTAGTACGATGGGCATACAAGTGCTCCCCTGCACAGAACCCCACACGCGCTTTGGACACACCGCCCCTTTGTGAGATATATTTAGCACACTTATCACTAATCATCCTCTCATTCAGAAACAAAGAACACAGGAGCGGACAGTCAGGTCAGGCTAGGGCTAAGCAGTATACCAGTTTAGGCCTACAAGTTGATGCTTATCTGGAGCTAACAATTGTTGTGAACACTTGTCAAACTAAAAAAAAGGACCTTTTCAAACATGGAAAGACTTGTTAGAATTTTAAAAGGCACAAAACCTCAACAGCATTTCAACACTTAGCCTACAGCAGGTTCTTTTCATATGACATCTGCAGAACGTGTGTAGTCTGCCCTCAGCATCAACCAATACTTGAACTGTGGAAAGAGAGAGGATATGCTTAACTTATCTGCATTATGGAACAATTCAAAATTTTCAGGCATACAAACAAAAGCCTATTATGTTAGCCTAGCCTATTATCCACCCTCTCTAACGTAAGCCGAGTTAATAACACCAATCAATCGTGTGTAGCTGATAAGAAGACCACAGGACACAGTAACAATGTCAGTGCAATCAATGTATACAATGCTTCACTCAGGTGAGGCCATTTCACATAGCCCCCACTGACCAGAATATTGTGAGCCAGTAAGGTACTGCGAGTAAACAAATTGTGGCTGATGGTAAATCAAAGTAATACAAAGGTTTGTAACAAGCCTAAATATCACACAGGCTATTCTTACAGAACTTGACGTAAAGGTCTTAGACCGAGTCCTAGCCTTAAACATAACATTAGTATAAATGCAGGAGGGCCGTCACAACAACTCACTTTTATAATAAAGACATTTTGTTCCTAATACCAACCAAAATCCAGACAACACATATAACACTGCCAATACCAATAAAAAAAGTCTTGCAATTCACTAGAACTATTAAATATACATTTTATCTACACCTTTTAATCACAAACACAAGCGAAAACATAGTCCTAAATATAAAAACTAAAGTGAGTGTCTTCACCAATAGCAACTCCAGCAACTCCAGTGGTTGTACGTACACGAGCCTAAATGGCAGAATAACTAAGGTACTGCAGAAAAAGAGCTTTTGTATGCAAAAGAGCAGAAACAATTTATTTAATTTTAATTTCAACTAAATCAACAATACTGTACACTTGTATACCAGTCTTCCCTGTTCAGAAGTCTTACACAATAGAAATTTTCTATTTCGTAAAGAAAAAAGGCTTCTCCTCGTCTGGATTTGTTAATCAATGTTAATGATAATGTTGACAACTCCATAAGGCTTACCAAGATAAATCTCGGTGTCCAAATCCCCTATATATCAATTAGGCATCACGGGCAATCTGCTTTTTACCACACAATCATGATCCACAATCTGAACTGCCATCTCTAACCAAATTTAAAATGTAAATGCTGAGAATATCCAGACTCCAACCAGCCAGTGGAACACAATTTTACATAAACATACACACACACACATTTAAAAAATAATAATTAACTGGAGTAAAACTTTATTTTAAATATTAAACAACGTTGTAGTCAACAGTCAATAGCTAACAACTATCAAATGATATAGATTTTTGAAGTTCTCAGAACTTTAAGTAAAATGTAAACTCAATTTTCTTAAATGTTAACACAAAAGTGCAGGGCTCAACATACACTTTAAAAAGTGGTTGCCAGAACTTGTATTGTGTGTACTACAATAGTGATTAAACCAATTCGCTTTTAAGACAAAAACTGTTTAAATGAGTTATATTTGCATGAAATGATAACTAGTTATGTAACTAAAGTTACAGTGTCCTCAATGTAACTTACCTTACCTCTATGCAGGACTGCAACACCATTGAAAACTAAATCTTATGTGTTATTACTTACTTTATTATTATTATTAAATAATAATCATAAGAGTAGTAGTTTGGGCTGTACATATGATTATGGCCAAGTAATCAGTCAACTGTGAATATTACATTGTATGTTGAAGTGAAGAAGAATGAAGAATCTGGCTAGTATATTGTAGTACAGAGGGTGCAGCCTTCGGTAGTCATTCATAATTCAACAGAGAAGCAGTTCTGGGACACAACTGATGCTGGGCCTGGTGGTTGGAGCCCGTACTTGCTGTACTACTAGATTACCCATGGGGCAGAAGTCTGAACAGGTAGTGGAAAAGGTTTATGGGGACGCAATGCTTTTGCTCTGCTCTCTCTCTCTAGGACCTTGTTTGACAGCTGGGTGTGGGCTTAGATGTTTACCTGCCTACTCACTGTAGTGCTTCCTGCAGTTCAACTATTTTATCTGTTCCCTTATTTTATGGCTTATAAATGTTTGTTATGAACTGAACAACGCTGACCCTACGCAGTTGCACAGTAGAGGTCTCACTGCCTACCAACACAGTTGAACAGTAGTGGTCTCACTGCCTACCAACACAGTTGAACAGTAGTGGTCTCACTGCCTACCAACACAGTTGAACAGTAGGGGTCTCACTGCCTCCCAACACAGTTGAACAGTAGGGGTCTCACTGCCTCCCAACACAGTTGAACAGTAGGGGTCTCACTGCCTACCAACACAGTTGAACAGTAGGGGTCTCACTGCCTACCAACACAGTTGAACTTGCATGTTCAGCACCACCGCCACATTTCCGAAGGAGAATGCCCTGTGTTCACTTCCACTATTGCAACAAAAACGTCATCAAACTTCAAAAACAACCTCCAAACCTTAACCTAGTTCCCACTGCTTTGTACAATCTATAACTGAGCATAAATTGTGATATTTTTAGATGGAGCTGTTCGTTTAGGATGCTTAGGTAATATTGTGTTAACCGGCTAACTAAATTGCAAAAAGCTTGCTTGAGAATCAATCTGTAGGACAGTACTTGATGATGACTAATGTTATCTCATAAACTGAAAAATAAAGAACTTCTCAGCCTATTCACAACTCCTTTCTTTGTTTTTTAGGATTCTGTCTGATGTATGTCTGCATGCATGCCGTAGCATTTTGATTTGCTTGCTTGCAAGCAGTGGTTACATTGTAAGTCCAACGCAGTGAATGACCGGGTATATTTCGGACTAAAATTTCTTAACTTGCTTAATGAAAAGCAAACAAACAATCAAAGAAAGGCGAGTGAAAGCTGTTTTGCAATAAAAGAGGTGTGTAAACAGCATTTACCCTCCACTACAGCCCTTATGTAGCCTATGTTACAGCCTAAGATGCTAGCTACCTTCTGTCTGGCTAAAGTTACCTGTGGTTTGTGATGGATGACTGAAGATATGATTTCATCCAATACACTACAATAAACAAGTGTTATGACATACACACGCACATGCTGCGAGTGTTGAGCAGCAAACAGCCCTTTTGACAACGTGGGATCAGTACCGTGAATCAAACAGTGGATATTGTGGGATGTTCTGGTGTTTCGTAATGAAATGGTTGCGACTCGTCTCAATTTGTTTACCGACACTAACCGGCAAGCGATAAAGTCGAGCCCTGAGAATCTTCCACAGTTATCATTTCATGTTGTTATCAGCAGCCAATAAATAACATAATTACCATAAAATAACATATTGTGCACCCGTGTCTTAAATCTCACGTTGCCAACAGCTTTGAACAGCACCATATCCTGAACGCAGTCACCTCTCCATCATTTGATCGTATTTTTCTCCACTGTTGTAATACGTCGGTCAATAGTGGTTTAAATCACTGTTGATCAATAATGGTTTACGTTTCAGGACCTTGTGAGATACAGACAAGTTTGGTTGTTGTGTGGTTTTCTGTGTTTTTATTGCATGCATGATCTTTGCATGAGACCGTGCTAAATGTATAGAACTAACTAAATTGGAACTTTACATCTGATAAAGGCTTAGGTTTGAATGCCTACTTTATTGTCTCAAACCACTTACTTCATGTAGACAATTTTAAAACTAACTTAAATTTGATTATGTTACTCCATCATCACTCTTGACTCCTGCAGTATAACATGACCATTAAAACCTTGAATAATAAAACATACGCAAATACAGTCTTGACTGTATTTGAATGAAAGTCTAGAGCAGAGGCAAGGGAGTCCCCATCATTAATGAAGGAATCATAGATGTAAACGTCATTTTCCAGAAAAACATCTCTGACAGATAATAGTCATGGCTACTGCAGGTTTACAGTTAAGTCAGCTACAAGTGACCCGCTGGAGAAGATGAAAACACAGTGTAGCCTTACGGTGCGGAAAGTGAGAGATTATGTGATGACTGCGCTGTATCGGACACTGCATTTTCAAAAGTTCCTACTCATTAACCACCACAAGCGCCATCGGTCCCATCAGCCCTGCCCTGAGCACTAAAAACAGGCTGACGGAATAACAACCAGTGCTGGACATGGGGGCCAGCCCACGCCTTATCACCGCTGAAAAACACTGAGCTAATGTACAGTGATTCAGCAAGAAGAGCATGGTCCATTAAAGTAACTGCAAAAAACAGGCTGTTGTCTAATCTTAGATTAGCGTTCATTGCTTTGTAACAGTACATGCACCCTACAATGGGAAAAAAATAATAAAATGAATTCCATCCAGCCCTTCTGAAAAACTACCAATGCAATCAAATGAGACACATATTAAAAATTTATATATTCTGGCAAATACTACAAAAGAAAAAAGCTGTACAATACTAAAGAAAAGATAGATTACCAAAGTGTTTCAGTGCTAATGCTATCCTACTCCAAAGGCACCAGCAAAAACAAAACCACAACATACTACAGCAGAGCGATAAGGAAGCAAGCTTACTAAGCGGAATCCTCCTCCTCCTCCTTCTCAAGAAGGATGCAAGATACACGTACCCATGCTGGCCCTCGGCGGGAGGCCATTATACCTTGCTTAAAGGCTGCGGCTGTCATCTGCTGGTGCTGCAGGCTGCCGGGGCAGATTTAAGAGCCTGGGAGGAGAAGCTATGGCTGGGACAGCAGCATCTGCAGCTGCAGGGCAAAGCGTTGCGACAACAACAAGCAGCAGCCCTGAGCTGTGGCTTCCCTCATGTTGGAGCGGGAGAAAGACCGAGGGGAGGGAGGGTGTGTGTATGTGTGTGTGTGTGTGTGTGTTTGTGTGTGTGTGTGTGTGTGTATGTGCAGCAGGACCAGAGGAAGACACCCACTTCTTTCTTTCTCTCTCCCTCACTGTGTGAGTGTGGCCGTTTCTCCTGTAGTGCCACATTTCACTGGCACTGCCAATGCTATTAATACTGCACTGGCACAGTGTGTGTGAGGGAGAGAGAGAGAGAGAGCGGGGGGCTACTGCCTGTGTGCTTACTGGTGGGGAGTAACATCTGTTTCACTTCATCACACTCTCATCTGCATCCCAAACTAGCAAGCATCAAATCAATAAGATACCTGTACAAGACACTAGTCTCAACCAAATCGTTAAATGGCTGCAACAACACAAAAATGATTCAAATTCAGAAAATGATTAAGTACAATACTCCCTTTATACGGCACACTAACTTTGCTTGGCATCTCTTCAGCCACGCTAGAGTACATTACTAAGGCAACTATCCAGGCTACACTTAAATCTGTGAGGAATGGCTGAATAGTGTATGGACCCATCATTGGGTGACATGGCCACTTATGTGCATCACTGCATCAGCCTGTTGAGTTGAAGAAGGTGGATGGAATTCTGGCCAAACAATGTGAGGAGAAATGGCATGTTGTTCCTTTCTAACTATTCTTGCTCCATACAGAACTTAAACTGGTGCATTCCTTTAAGAGCTGGGTACAGTCAGCTTTCCACCTCCAGGTATGCACATTTGAAACAGAACAGACATGTGTCAAAAGTACTCTGCAGTCATTTGAAGGGTGTAATTTGACAAAGCACCAGTTTCAAATGAAAATGGACACACAGATCAACCAAACATGCCAGACTGTATGAACAACAATGCAGTCATTGCCCTTCCAAAAAAATGCCATGGTGGAATAAAATTACAGGAGGACGTCTGAACATACCAGGTCATGCTTACCCACATATTGCATATAACCATGACGTATAAATCACACAACAGTGTCTTTCCGAGGTTACACAAGCCTGGCCTACACATCGAAACCTTGCAATTTAACGGTCCAGGTAATAGTCCTAAAGCCTACATTTTTTGCAAAAACAGTTATTTATGCCACATTCGGTGAAAAATTTGCAGACGTGGAAACATATTGATGGGCAGACATTAGGTCGTGACATACGTGATTTATCACGTTAGCTCAGACTGCGTAAGGACAACAGCAGAGCATAATGCATCAATCAAACGATCTGGTTAACACTCTTCTCACCGCCACAATGAATGATCTGTTCTAGGATAAGGAAGCGAAGATCCACAATGTTAGTGTCAGCATTCGTCAAACGTCAAAGAATAGCCGGGGATAGCTACCGGGGATAGCTACTCTCCGGCACTAGGTTATGATGGCTGCGCTGCACATTCAGCACCATCGCCACTCCACATCCGCACATATCCGATTCAGGAAGGCAGAACACTCATAGGCCCGCCAACCTATTCTGACTATGTGAATGATAACCACTCCTGCTTCACATATCTTGCCAGTTATCAATTTTGAAATCTTGACGCATCGCATAGACGTCATAAGTTCCTAATAACTAAGTATATAAACAACTAATTGAAGACAATTTACTAACAATGCTAAACTAAAGACCAGTTGAACAGGTTTTGGCATACCAACTTGTGTAAGTTGGCTAGGTAGCTACAGCTGAGTATCTTGAAAAGAGGTGGTTAGCTATGAGCTACCGTTAACTCGCTACCTAGCGAGTAAGCTACGCTTCAGACCGTGGAAGAGATCTGTGCGTTCCCTGTTAGCTAGCGTGTTAGCCAGCAAGCTGTTCCATGATGGTAACAAGCAAGCAGTAGCTAGCTAATAAACACAGACATGTTCATCGGTGCAGCATAAGCACGATCAAAGCTTTTGGTCGATTAATCATCTAAAGTAATTAAATGCTCCTGTAAAACTTCCGAAACGGAAAAAATCTCAAATAAAGCAAAAAGCTCTTAATTAACGAAAACTTACCTTCCGCCACATCCTCGTCTATCGCTCCTTTCACTTGAGAGAAACACCACTGGAAATCGTTCCCTCCTCCGACACCTTGAAATCAACACAAGACATAATTTTATGACTCACTCGGTATAGACTTAAGATTGGCTAAATCACTTCAATAAACTTGCATCCAAGCCAAACAGGTTGGTTAATGGTATTGTGAGCTTGAGGTTTGATCTAATGTGGAGTCACTTTGCTAGCTAGCTAGCTTTTTAGCTGCTAATGAACTTGCAGTGGTAGGCCGCCCTGGTATGTGAGAAGACAGAACTGGGCCCCCGCCTACAAAGTTTGCAACCTTACCTGCCATTGCTTCGTTCTGCAGCAAAACTGGCGTCAATGGGGGTTATTCCGAACCTTTATGTGGTAATTTCGTGAGGATTACAGGGTAACTGATACAGAAGAAAAGTGATTAGTCTTGAGAATCAGAGCAACCAGAATTGCCCGTGATTTTATTTCTTTTCAAGATGGCGCACATCGCCAGTCGACATGATACAGTGACGTCACTTAATAGACACTTTTCTAAAGGCTGCCTCTGCTCATTCTTCATTACCAGAAAAGAGAGCTGAAATCCCGCCTTCCTAGCGGACCCTCGCGTTAGTCATGATTTTATACAAAACAATGAGAAACCGAACGGTGTGTGTAGGCCAAAGCATTAGTCTCGGTATTTCATTTACAACATACTATTAAAAACACAATAATAAACTCGACTCGAGCGCTTTGCCAAGATCAAAGATGTTATACTACACTTCCCGAGAGACATTTCGGCGTTTATAGTCGCATAGGCTAGCGTCATAGTTAGTCAGGGTGGGACTGCCAGTAAGCTGTGTAGGCTTCGCGCGCCTCTTTCAAGGCTGGGAATGCATGCAGACGATTTTGCAGGTGTTGTGGTGTAAATAGATAACAAAGGACATTCCTTTTCTTTATTCAAATATCATCTTTTACAAGAAAGGAGCCATTTATTCTACCACTTCGAGCTAAAAGCCACTCTGTCTAAAGTATACGTAAGTACTTTATTCCAAACGCTAGCTAACTAAAATAAATCCCTGTAATTGGTAAAGTTCGCTATAGCTATCAATAAAGTCAGGAGGCTAACATTGAAGATAAACACATAGTAGCAAGTTTTTCCATACATTGTGGTACCAGCGATAAATTGGTGTTTAGTCTTAATTAATCTGTACCAATTTACTGACTACATTGGCTAGGTCGAGACCTTAGGAGAATCGACTGTGGCCTACTCGCTACTTTTGTGGTGCCTTGCCTTATAGACAGCTTGTTTTGTGTAGGGAGGGAAGTAATCGAGTCGCCCCCTAGTGGTTAGCATTGTTATTAATTCGATTTTACCGAAGAAAACATGCAAATAGACTAAACACAAGCAAATTAAGAAAATGTAACACATCTGCAGCATTTAGAAACGTGCTGCAAATTCAGACAACACTACACATTACAGAAACGCGCTACACATTCTGACAACACAACAGAAGTGATTCCCAGGGACACTTAAGAGCGATACATACATCTGGACATGCTTGTGGTTGTTTGCCAACCGCCTTAGAAATAGAAGAAAAAGAAAAAGTGCGCTTGGCTCGTAGTTTTCTCAGAATTTGCAGCTTGTTTTTTAAAATCATGCGCAAATTAATAAAGAGATTTTCTTAATGTGCTTGTTTTTTGTCTATTTGCATGTGTTTTCTTAAGTTGTAGTGTGTTGAGCTCCCAGGGCCACTGTATGATTCTCCATAGAGACATTTTAGAAAAAAATAGATCTCTGTCCACATCTGAAAGTTAGTGGAACGACTTCCATGACAAGCTTTGAGATCAACTTTTAATTGATTCTGGTGATCATATAGCCACAATTGACCCTTCGCTAAGCCCCGCCCACCTTAACTACTGTTGCTACGCCTGACAAGCTTTCGTACCTGGCATATCAATCTCAATGATGGATGTACCGTTATCTGACGTCCCCAGAGAGATAATTGCTAATTCCTGGAGTTCAGGGGAGATCTCTGAAAGAACATGGCAAAAGGGGCTTCAGTATGCTTTGGAGGGATACATTCATGATATCTGCGCGAAGTCAGACAATGGGGAAATACATATTGAAACCTCCAGCAACCCCCCTGATGCTCCCGCGTAGGAACTGACAACGGGAGAGCAGCAATCGGATTGGGGAAGTCGTGTGTCGGCCGTCATTAAACAAAATGCTAAAATATATTGAACAGTATGTCAAAGCGAGCCTGCATCTTGTCTCTTACCATTTTATTTTACGTTATTATGTACGCATTCTAAACAAAGAACCGTTATCATTTGCAAGCAATACTGAGATGAGTTAACTATCTGCTAGCTTGATAGCATTAGCTTGTCCTCATGTTGGACACTTAACAAAGTGCCAAAATACATTCAACAGTATGTCAAACGCGAACAGTAGATATGTATCTTGCTAACATTAGCTTGTTGTAAGCAAATGTAAGTGTTCTTCGTAATCTTCGAGACATTCAGCTGCGATTGGGGCATCCCACACTTATTTATCCACTCACGGCATTTCTCATATTGAGTTTTGGGAATGGAAAAAATTCAACCCCACCCTCCAAACTGTTTTGGGTATCGGCTGTCGGTTTTGCACAACCCATAGGAACAGTGCTTCGGAATCTACGCTTTGCCCAAAAGCTTGTCAGGTCCTCCGCGCTTAGTTACCGTTGCTAAACTACGATTGGCCTGGGGCGGTTTTCGTGCGTGACTTAGCGAAGGGTCAATTGGAATTGTTAGATATTTTTTGGAACGACGATGTTACCTGTTTGCTTGCCTCACCGAGCTGGTCAAAATTGCCATTTTCAATTTTAAAGCAACATAATGTATATCAAATTACCTTAAAATAACAGTTTTCTAAATCAATTTGGTGGTAAACTGACTTGTAATACGGAGAATGGCGTCTTTGCCACTGCCACAGCACGATATGTATCGGAGAGAGTAACCGAGCAAGAGGCCTGTGGTGTAGTGGAGCTTCAGGATAACAAGTAGGATATTATTTCAAAGCTTTACTGAGAACTGTACATGTCTATAGTAGCATAGACTGAGGTCACCTCTTCTTCTGCCCCCTGCACGTAAGTTAGCTACCATTCATTACGGAACAGTGCCTCCTAGTGGTAGCACAATAGAACAGTATTACAGAACATCTCTCTCTGTGCTAAATAAATAATTAAGCCCTTTGCCAGGTTTTTAATGGCACACACGACACCCTGGAACACACACATGCATATATGGAGGCGACACAGGACACACACACACGCAGGCAGGCCTGAGGTCGTGGTGAATTTAGTTTCTGCATTTTTCTCATCCTGGACCGTCCTTCCTCAAGGACCCCTCAGGAGCAGTGGGCAGCTTGTAGCGCCCGGGGACCAGGTGAAGTGAACTGTCCATCTTTGGTCAGGGATGGACATGTGTTCTGTTATTTTTGCATGTTTTTTTCTGTTGGGGTTCTTAGTGGAGGAAACCCCTTGTGAACACAGGGATAACATGCAATCTCCACACAGAAAGGCCCGGAAGATAGCCCACCTGAGCACTGAAGGTCTGGGGAGGACCTGCTTAATGTAATATGATCCAGCATAGGATGACAATTAAAAAAATGGTTGTGGAAGCCTTATCCTCACTCTCTCTCCCTTCTGGAATGGAGGATCACGTGCGCCACGCCTTAGATCAGCGTAGCGTTCAGCGGCGTGACTGTCTGCTTTGCGGGTGGGCATGCGCCTGAGGTCTGGGACAGGTCACAGGAGTCCCACTGTCTTGCGTGGAAGATGGCAGAAAGTGCAGAATCCAGCTTGACCGCAGCAGAGAAAGTGATTGTAACCCCCAAAAATCTAAAGAGTGAAGTCTAGAAAATATTTCGGATTTTGGTCAGTTGATGGTCAACTTAGCCTACAGCTAAAGTAGTGTGTAAGCTTTGAAGCTAGAGTTAGCTTACCATTCAACAACTAGCAACTTGAGGCTACATTTCCAAAATGTGCACCCAAGTGAATATGACATAATGGAACTTAAGTGAAGCAGCCACGTCTGGATACATACAGTGCCACTTTAAAGTATGTGAACCCCTTGACCACTTAGGAGTTTTCTGTTGTTTTACCATGATTTTTCATTTTTTTCATCACCAATTTTCCATAGAAGGAATGTCAGGTTTATGTTTATCATTTGCATGTACTTTTTTTAGAGGGAATTGTTTGAGTAGCCAAAAGACTACATGAAACATGGAATTAGTCCATTTCAAAAGTAAGTGAACCCCCAGCTGAATTGATAAAGTCAAGCAGGTAACAGATTCAGTGAAACCTATTTGGGTGCTTAATTAGTCAATTAAGCAAACCGATCATCTGAGACATCCTTAGGGAAAGGTTTGGGCAACACAGATTAAAAGAGGGAGGAAACCAACCAAACTACTGTAGTGCCAAGGTGTACCGACACAGATCAACAATGCCGAAAGGAAACGAGATATCCGAGAACATCAGGAAGAAGGTTCTGACAGCCCATCAGTCTTGGGAAAGCTATAAGACCATCTCCAAAAGATTCCAGCTCCATCCATCCATCCAAGACAAATAATTTAGAAATGGAGGGCATTCAACATGACCGCATCTCTGCCTAGAAGTGGACGCCCATCAAGACCATCACCAAGAAGCACCAGAAGAAGAATAAATCAGGTAAAAGTCAACCCACACATCACCTCTAAAGAGTTTCAGACCTCTCTGGCAGCATCTGGGGTAAATGTACATGGGTCTACAATCAGATGAAAATTGAATAGACATGACATTCATGATCGGGTTGCTAGAAGGAAGCCTCTGCTCTCAAGAAAGAACAAAACTGCCCGTTTCAACTTTGCCCGAGAGCACTTGGATAAACCAAAGGCCTTCTGGAAGTCCCTTCTTTAAACAGATGAGTCCGAGATAGAATTATTTTGTCACGATCAAAACCAACAATTTTCGTCTGATTGTAGACCCATGTACATTTACCCTAGATGCTGCCAGAGAGGTCCGAAACTCTTTAGAGGTGATGTGTGGGTTGACTTTTACCTGATTTATTCTTCTTCTGGTGCTTCTTGGTGATGGTCTTGATGGGCGTCCACTTCTAGGCAGAGATGCGGTCATGTTGAATGCCCTCCATTTCAAAATTATTTGTCTTGGATGGATGGATGGAGCTGGAATCTTTTGGAGATGGTCTTATAGCTTTCCCAAGACTGATGGGCTGTCAGTACCTTCTTCCTGATGTTCTCGGATATCTCGTTTCCTCTCGGCATTGTTGATCTGTGTGGGTACACCTTGGCACTACAGTAGTTTGGTTGGTTTCCTCTCTCTTTTAATCTGTGTTGCCCAAACCTTTCCCTAAGGATGTCGCAGATGATCGGTTTGCTCAATTGACTAATTATTCACCCAAATAAGTTTCACTGAATCTGTTACCTGCTTGACTTTATCAATTCAGCTGGGGGTTCACTTACTTTTGAAATGGACTAATTCCATGTTTCATGTAGTTTTTCAGCTTCTCAAACAATTTCCTCTAAACAAGTACATGCAAATGATAAACATAAACCTGACGTTTCATCTATGGAAAATTGGTGATAAAAAAATGAAAAATCATGGTAAAACAACAGAAAACGCTTAAGTGCTCAAGGGGTTCACATACTTTCAAGTGGCACTGTATTTTGCGCCGTCCGCCACAAGTTCGTTGTCTGCCGCACGACAGGAGGCCTTCACGCAAAAATTGCTTTCGTTCATATGCAAGGACATGAGGCCGATCAGTGTGGTGGATGGGATAGGCTTCAGGGAGTTCTGTGAAGCACTGGAACCGAGGTACCGTATCCCTAGCCGTGGAACAGTCACCAATAGAATCGTAGAATTGTATAACAGTGTGTGTCTCATTTTATTTAACGTTAACAGAAACATTACTAGTGTGGGCTAGTTGCTACTGTACTGACTGTATATTGTATGAATTAAATAGACTAGGTAGGCTACAACAGCTTCATGCACTGGTTTGATTATTTGCCGTTTCATGCCAAGGAAAAGTTCCAAGTTTACCACAGCTCAGCTCGCTTGGAGTGTTCAATGTCGGTTCTATACCGTAAAACTTCAATACATGTTAATAATATTTGTTATAATCACTGAATGAAGCCTGCCTTATTTGGGAAAAGAATCGCGACCCTAAATTGCTTGCATAAAACTCTTGATCAGCATTTGTTTATTGTTGAAGTTCATTTAAACCGCTATGCGAGAGAGCGTAACGATGCAGGGGAGATAGAGAGAGAAAGAGTGTGTGTGCGAGCGAGAGGCCAAGGCTGAGGTCTACGCCATTAGTTAATTAACTTCTTTTTGTTTAGGTAATATGTTGTTAAATATGTTTAAACTTAAATAAATTACCTATACAAGTAGTAATGCCTCGTATTAATTTAATGCGCAACCAGATATTCGAATACGTTTGAATATATGTTTTTTTTTATAGGGAATATTCGATCGTCATTTTGGAGCAATTTTGACAGCCCTATAGTACACTGATGTCCGAATATGAAGAATGCCCTGTGTCTTCATGAACTTTGCAAACTCTGCTTCTACATCAGGAACTTTACTACATCTGCTGTTGTGGCGCTGAGAGAGAAGGCAAGCTCAGGCCACTTGGAATAGTAGTCCACTTGTGTTATAGCATAGCGGCAGGAAGGGGAAGCTGTTTCCATTGGCCCGAGAATATCAACGGCCAAGTTTGTGTTCTTGGTCAGGCAGGATTCCCTCAGCAGTGATTACATGACCAAAGAAGTGCAGTCAAGTCTGCTTGAAATGACACTTGTTGTCGTTCAGCACTAAGCCTGCAGGACAGTTTCGAGGTTAGGCTCATGTGCAGTTGGCGTGGCACCATAAATGATCAGATCATCAAGGTAGTTTTGAACGCCAGGTAGACCTTTTTGTTGCCATCATTTTTTTTGAAAGCCGAGGGTGCGTAATGAAGCCTGTAATGTCTCTACTATCCTCATGGAAGGGCAACTGGTAGTATGCATTTGCAAGATCAATGGTATAAAATACCTTTGCACCTCGCAGGTTGGCAAGTAGTTTGTCGATGTGGGGAAGCGGATAGCTTTCGATGACCTCTGCCTTTTTTCGGTTCCCGTAGATGAGCAAACATCCGTATTTCACCATTTTTTCTTTGCTGTGACCAGAACGGCGGACACCCAGGTAGATGCATACAGATCTTCTCTAGCACGCTAGCTTTCGACAGGTGATTCAGCTCGGCAGAGGTGCTTTCTCTAACGGCAAAAGGCAAGCGCCGCAGCTTCTGGCACACAGGTCTGATGGTAGGATAAAGTTTCACTTCATGCATAAAAATCTTAGCACACCCAATCCCAGCAGTGTTGGTATCAGTATGTGTTGCAGTGTTTGTGGACATCATCGACGTGGGTGGCACTGGAGCTGAGGTGAGGACAGTATCCCCTCGGATGCACAGGTTGTAGCTGCGAATAAGTCCATACCTAACAGGTATGGCTCCTGTCCCTCTCTTCACGATAAAGAAAGTGGCTGCAGTAGTTTTTCATCTGTACTTTAGCATGCAGACATCCCAGCACAGGAATGTTATCTTGTGTGTAGGTCACCAGCTTGGTAGAAGCTGCAGACAGCGGAGTGTCACTGAAGGATTTCTGGTAGATGGGGTGTGGCAATATCAATAACCAGTGTCCACGACCAGTTGCATGGCCTTAGCAGGGGTATTGGTAGTAGTGACATTGCACAGCAGTCTCTTTGGGGCATGGGCAGAAGTATCCATGTACAGTATGGTCACATCGGTTAGTTGTAGCTCATGCACATTGCTCTGTGGTGCTGAACGGCACCCCACGCAAAATGTCCTCTTTTATTGCACGATTTGCATTGCGCTTTAGCTGCAGGACACTGAGAAGAATTTGCTGAATGCTTGTCTGAGCCACATCTGAAACAGGATTTGTGCAGTGAAGAGGTTGGCGTAGTGGCAGCAGTATGGGAAGTAGTAGCTGGACGAACGTTCTTTTTATATTTCATGTGGGGCTTGGATTGTATAGCCTGCACTGGAGCGCCATTGCCATCAGTTTTCATTTTGTTAGCCTGCTTGGCAGCAGCTTCCATCTGTATTACCAGCATGGTTGCTTTATCTAGAGTTAAATCAGGTTATAATAACAGTCTCTCTTTATCTGGGAATTCCCCGCCCCCTTCATTGCATTTCATTTGCTCAGTTAATCTGGTGAACTACGCAATGGCGGTCCACTTCAGTCACGTAATTGGACACTCCTTTAACCAATCAGACCAACGATACAGGTGACGTACTTTGCAGAGCGGTAATAAAGCAAACACATCTTTTTCCATATGAATTGTTCCAGGGCAAGTTTCTGTTCTGTTTTCAAAGAAAACTTGCCTTTGAAATCATCCAAGACAGCCGCGAGAGCTGTATTGAAGTTTTGCTGTGCTTCCGAGGCCTCCATGTCGAATGTTTTCAAACTCTGTTTGCCGTCGCTTTTGTATACGTTGTCGTGGTTAGTTTAAATCCGCCAATGGCGCGCCAGGTCATAGCCAGGTAGCCAATAGCCAGTTTGTGATTGGCTCCAAGGATCCTTGCAGTTCCCCACAAACCTGGCATATAAAATTTGCCAGACTGATACTGGAGGCAAAATCAAATTGGCCGGAAGTAGAGGGGCGGGACTTCCCAGACAAAGTCTCTCTCTTATTTTGTTAGCAATTGATCTAGCAATTGATCTCGAATCATCTCGTCAGCATTTTCCTTAAAGTCACATTTAACAGAAAGGGCGCAAAAGGCAGCTATGTACTGAGCTACTGTCTCATGTGGTGGTTGAGATCGCTTTCGGAACGTATGTCGCTCCACTACAGCGTTAACTTTAGGAATAAAGTGTTTTTGTAGCACTGCTACGGTCTGTTCGAAACTTGTACCTGTGTCGGGCAGTGCGTAAAAAATCCTCTGTCCTTCGGCGCCAAGGCAGTGAAGTAAAGTAGCTCTCTTGCAGGTTGTTGGCCAAGCATTCCCAGTTGCATTTATCACTAGAATGTAGTTGTTTAACATACAAAGCCAAGTCTCGAACGTTATGTATGGCTCTCCCGGAAAAGGCAAAAACACTGCAGGCGCAGGAATGTGCACAGACATCTTGTCAGAATTGCAGAAAAATCATCATCGCCAATTCGTGGTGTAGTAGAGCTTCAGAACAACAGGCAGGATATAATTTCAAAACCTTTCTGAGAACTCTCAGCAGTATAAATGTCGTGCCTGGGGGGCACTGTGGCGCACCCCTGGCGACACCCTATTTAATTTGTATTGAATTCAATTTTAAAACCTGTCCTGTTTATCACATGTACCCACAATTGTACAAACTGAAAGGAAAAGAATCAAACAAGAAACAATTCTATCAAAGGAAAAATTACAAGATGCCTAGTTTATTTCTAACAAGAACTTACACACGACAGAACAGTGCATCTGCACATAGATCTAGGCCTGAACAAGTTGCATGAACGACAAAAAAATGCCCTCTGCTTATTCAGGTCAGCAAATGTATATTGCTTGTATTGTTGTTATGGAAACAAACACAGTATAGTATTGGACTTTTACTTTGACATCATTCAAATATTTGTCTTGTGGGAATGGCAACAGCTGTTAGACAGTTATCTCAGAATCTGAATTATTTTTAAAGAGCAAGTATATTTACAAATACAGGACATTTTCTTGGTGGTTGGTGCATATAACATAAAACACATAACATACCAACAAAATAGCAAAAACAAGAATAAAAGACAAATGTTTTACAAGATAGAATATTAAATGATAATAAATAATTTGGGCACGTGCATGGCTAAGATACACTGAATTGGAATTAGCAAACCCAGAGTAGGTGTGATGCAGGGGGCTTGTTTGTGAGCCCCACTGCTGTGGGGAAAAAACTGTTCAGGTGGCGGCGAGGTTTTGGTCTTTATAGCCCGGAACCTTCTGCCAGATGGGAGTCTCTGAAATAGGTGGTGACCGGGATGGGAAGGATCAGCGATGATCTTGCATGCTCTCTTGCTGGTCCTTGAGTGGATCAGGTCTAGGAGAGACGGCAGGTCGCAGCCAATGACCTTCTCGGCTGACTGAATGATCCACTGCAGTCTGCCTTTGTCCTTTGCAGTGGAGGCAGCGAACCAGATGGTTATTGATGAGGTGAGGATGGACTTAATGATGGGTGTGTTGACCATCACTTTCTGCGGCATGGTGAATTTCTTTAGCTGCCGAAGGAAGAACATCCTCTGCTGGGCCTTCTTGATTGTGGAGGTGATGTTCTCCGCCCACCTTAGGTCCTGTGCCATTATTGTTCCAAGGAATCTGAAAGACTCCACAGTGTTAACTGGGGAGTCACACATGATGAGGGGGATGGTTGGGGCTGGGCTCCTCCTGAAGTCTGCTACCACCTCTTCTGTTTTACAGGCTGTTTGATTTGTCATGTGATGTGTTAAAATTGCAATGTCGCGCTGAATTCGCGGGGAATCATTGAATTTGCGTTAATAGTTGCGGCCGCAACATCGCAAAATCCTGAAGGGTCTGTAATGTGGATGCTCAACCTGATTTAGGCACGTGAATCCGTATTTGGCACATGAATCCGAGTGAATTCCTTTTCATATTTGTCATCTCACTTGATGAAGTGTTCATGACATTATTGCCTGACCTGCTCCCTTCAAGGCAGGGTGCAAGATAGGAGTATCTGTGGTTGGGTGAGACTGTCCTGCTTGAGTGTTAACTTCTGGCACCTTGGCTAGCTGACGTTAGCTACTAGATAGGTAGCTGCCAAGGACAAAAAACTGTCAACTGGTTGTGTCTGCGTTGCTCATCCTATGTATATGAAGCTGATAAATTATGATTTAAAAAAAACCAGAGAGCCAAAGATTGATCTTTCGCCTGTATTACAGTGTTGTAATTGTGTAGTTTGGCCACCAGAGTGCGCATGGCAACACACTTGTTTCCGAGGCCATGAATCTCAGCTGACCGCTGCTGTACAACAGAGTCTGTTCTGTGTCTTCATGGTAGGTTGATCATATTCACATTAAATGTATTACTTAAATAATAAAAGATATTTCCCCTTTAACCCAAATAAATGGGAGAACAATCATGTCAGCCATGCATGGTTTTTCCTGCTGTAACCTTAGGTCTAGTACTACGGAGTGAGAATAGTTAAAAATTCACAAAGGTCATGGTTGATATTCTCCCAATTTGATTTCCTGTTAAGATGTTACCTTGAACATTGTTTTTCTTGATTTGCTCCACCAAATGTAACAAATAACCAATTATTTTAAAGATAATTAACTGTAGATTTAGAATATCCATAAAATATTTCTTTTCTTCCACACTGATTTAGTCGGACATAACTGAGATGCATTAGTAGAGAGATACATATGTGAAGTAAAAATGGCACTTTTTAGTATATGTATCATTTGCAGTCTGCTTAAGAAGAACCCATAGAGGTGAATTGTATAGTATTGCATTAGTATTTCCTTCATGTGTATCTTTAATGTACTGGATGGTTGGCATTAAAAATGTGTATCACATCTGCCTCAGTAATGGAGATGCACATCCCTAGTACAGTCACTCCATAGCTTTCATTCAACTGCAAAATAATATTAGCATTACTGTTAATGTTAGTTGTTTGATGGAGGCTAACTTGATTGTTGGTTGATTTGTGAAACAGTAAGGCAATTGTAACCAATTACTGATCAAAGACCTTATATTTTACTCTTCCGTTATATCCAACACAATTTCAAAATGAACACATTTTAATAAAATATATGATTAAATAAAAAATGTATCTTTAGTAGCAAAGTCTTTCAATGTCAATATTATATTTGTGTTTAACTTATGACTAATATAAGGCCATTGTGCACCTCTTAAAAGTACTGAAGCTGATTGATGGAAATTGATATAGTCATATAATTACCATTGCATACATGTATGCTCTTGTGTGTGTGCGTGCCATGTGTATTCACAGTCTGTCACTCACCCTCACCCATGGCTTATGCTAAACGGAACTTCCCTAGACATCCCCCCCTCTACTCATGGCCTAGGTAATACACATACCAGGCCTTTGTGTAAGCATGTTCCGGAACATTCCGTGGGGGGGTGGTGGTCACCTCACCTCCCCTCCCACTTACATCCCCATTTTCCAACCTTGACCTATCACCCCAAGGTATCCCATGATTGACCAGTATCTAAACAGTAACACACCCCCATTGACCTGTGACCTCCCATATCTGACCTTATAAAAAGTAATACTGTACGATGATATTCAGTCTTTACCCTTTCTACTCGATTTGGAAATGACTCCCTGCAGGCGTACGTGAGGAATAAACACCAAGATATTTGAATCACCTCGTGGTTCCATTGTCTAAAGTTTATTGTTGGATTCAGCTATCATATTTCAGTTTGTCTACTACACAGGGCAGATCTGTTGGCAGATCACTAGATCACCTGCCGTTAAGAAAACCCTCTTACTGGGGAGGTGGCAGGAACAGCCAGGTAACATGGATAACACATTCTACATTCATATGAATCTCAGAGTGCTACAGTAAAAACATAGTTAAAACAGCCTATAATAAAACATAGTTGAAAAACAAAGTAAAAAAACATAGCTTAAAAACATATTTAGGATAAGCAGACTCATGACCAGATTAAATCAGGAAAGCGAGTTAGAAATGATGGACATGCACTCTTTTTTAATTTTGGGGGGCTTTTAATTAGATAGGACAGTAGAGAGAGACAGGAAGCAAACTGTAGAGAAATTGGGAGAGGGATTGGGAAATGGCCGTGAGCCAGACTCAAACCTGTGTCCCCATGGGCATTCAGACCCATTCATTGTACAGGGATGCCGCCGCTTGCGCCACAGCTCCCCCCCTGGACATGCACTCTTTGCCATGTAGGCAGCCAACACCTTTTTCTTCAACTGCTGCTTCAAATCAGGCCGGTTCCTGTGGCCAGTTTTGAAGAGTGGGCCAAAACGTTCCGCCATGGCTGACCTCTTTGAAGGAGAGGAAGATGCTGCCTCTGACTCTAAAGTCACTGGCAATGGACTGGCCTCTGTAGACTCTTTGGACTCAGCCTGCAATATTAAATGACAAACTAAAACGGTTAATAAGTGAGTTCAGTGACCATTGTTGCAATAATATGAAAATATCAACATTAGTGTAACAGTAATACATAATTCATACCTGTTCTGCTGTTCTGCTCTGCTCAGCATGTCTATGATGAGATCTTCATAGATTCCCTGATGCCAAGCAGGATCCAAGTGAGGAAGTGTCTTGGATCCAGAGCAGAGCAAAAAAAAAAAAACCTGTAGATTTGTCTGACAGCTGGAGTGTCATCATTTTGTTCCATGGATTTCAGGGTCATTGTTTTGATTGGTGGGATCATTGAAAACACTGGTGTTGTTTCAGTACTCAAATGTTTTAGTGATTGTCTTCAAAGGCTTCATCATTTCAATTACACTCTCACATCTTGGTCAGACAAATTGGTAATCTCCTTGTTCCTGAGGGCCCTCTGTTAGCGTGAAGTAAACAGCCGCTTGCTGTTCAAGATACCACTCAACCATAAGTGGAGTTCCTGCACATAGGCACATTGTTGATCGCAGTCCTCAAAATATGTGCAATCTTTGTGCTCCTCTGGAAAAAAGAAACAGTTCTTTGGATTTTCTCTAGCTTCACCTGCTTAACTGCCATTGCTTTCTGTGATGCTGAGTTTAAGATATGGGCAAAGCATCCTCTACACACCCTGGTCACCACCTATTTGAACTGCTGCCCTCAGGGAGACGCTTTAGGACCCTAAAAGCCCAAACAGACAGGCTGAGAAACAGCTTTTATCCCAAACAATGCAAAAGACAGACCTGTATTTGTCTCTCTGTTATAGGTCTTGTGTTTTTAAAGTGTAAATATGTACACTACGGTTCAAAAGTTTGGGGTCACTTAGAAATGTCCTTATTTTTCAAACAAAATCACTGTTTTTTTCAAAGAAGATGATATTAAATTAATCAGAAATACACTCTATACATTGCTAATGTGGTAAATGACTATTCTAGGTGGAAATATCTGTTTTTTAATGAAATATCTACATAGGTGTATAGAGGCCCATTTCCAACAACTATCAATCCGGTGTTCTAATGGTACATTGTGTTTGCTAATCGCCTTAGAAGACTCATGGATGACTAGAAAACCTTTGACAACCCTTGTGCAATTATGTTAGCACAGCTGAAAACTGTTTTGCTGGTTAGATAAGCTATAAAACTGGACTTCATTTAAGCTAGTTGAGTATCTTGAGCATCACATTTGTGGGTTCGGTTATACTCTGAAAATGGCTCGAAAAAGATAACTTTCATGTGAAACTCGCCAGTCTATTCTTGTTCTTAGAAAATGAAGGCTATTCCATGTGAAAAATTGCAAAGAAATTGTACTTTTCCTACAACGGTGTGTACTACTCTCTTCAGAGAACAGCAGAAACGGGCTCTAACCAGAGTAGAAAGAGAAGTGGGATGCTCCGGTGCACAACTCAGCAAGAAGTCAAGTATATTAGAGTGTCTAGTTTAAGAAATAGACGCCTCACAGGTCCTCAACTGGCAGCTTTTTAAATTGTACCCGCAAAACGCCAGTGTCACCTTCTACAGTGAAGAGGCGACTCTGGGATTCTGGCCTTATAGGCAAGGTGGCAAAAAAAGCTATATCTGAGACTGGCCAATAAAAAGAAAAGATTGATATGGGCAAAAGAACACAGACATTGGACAGAGGAAGATTGGAAAAAAGTGTTCTGGACGAATTTAAAGTTTGAGGTGTTTGGACCATACTGAAGAACATTTGTGAGACGCAGAACAGGTGAAAAGATGCTGGAAGAGTGCCTGGCGCCATCTGTCAAGCATGGTGGAGGTAATGTGATGGTCTGGGACTGCTTTGGTGCTGGTAAAGTGGGAGATTTGTACAAGGTAAAAGGGATTTTAAATAGGGAAGGCTATCACTCCATTTTGCAACGCCATGCCATACCCTGTGGACAGCGCTTGATTGGAGCCAATTTCCTCCTACAACAAGACAATGACCCAAAGCGCACCTCCAAATTATGCAAGAACTATATAGGGAAGAAGCAGGCCGCTCGTAGGCTGTCTGTAATGGAGTGGCCAGCGCAGTCACCAGATCACAACCACATTGAGCTGTTGTGGAAGTAGCTTGGCCGTATGGTACGCAAGAAGTGCCTATCAAGCCAATCCAATTTGTGGGAGGTGCTTCAGGAAGCACGGGGTGAAATTTCTATAGATTACCTCAACAAATTAACAGCTAGAATGCCAAAGGTCTCCAAGGCTGTAATTCCTGCAAATGGAGCCTTTTTTGACGAAGGCATAGTTTGAAGGACAAAATTAATATTTCAAATAAAAATCATTATTTCCAACCTTGTCAATGTCTTGACTATATTTTCTATTCATCTTGCAACTCATTTGATAAATGAAACAAGTGTGAGTTTTCATGGAAAACATGAAATTGTCTGGGTGACCCCAAACTTTTGAACGGTAGTGTATACAGCCGCGGAAAAAATTAAGAGACCACTTCAAAATTATCAGTTTCTCTGGTTTTACTATTTATTGGTATGTGTTAAAGTAAAATGTACATTTTAGTTTTATTCTATAACCTACTGGCAACATTCCTACCAAATTTCAAATAAAAATATTGTCATTTAGATCATTTATTTGCAGAAAAATGACAATTGGTCAAAATAGCAAAAAAGATGCAGTGTCTTCAGATCTCGAATAATGCAAAGAAAACAAGCTCATATTCATTTTTAAACTACACAATACTAATGCTTTAACTTAGGAAGAGTTCAGAAATCAATATTTGGTGGAATAACCTTGATTTTCAAATCACAACTTTCATGTGTCTTGGCATGCTCTCCACCAGTCTTTCACATTGCCGTTGGGTGACTTTATGCTACTCCTGGCGCAAGAATTCAAGCAGCTCGGCTTCTTTTCATGGCTTGTGACCATCCATCTTCCTCTTGATCACATTTCAGAGGTTTTTTATAGGATTCAGGTCTCGAAATTGGGCTGGCCATGACAGGGCCCTGATCTGGTGATACTCCATCCACACCTTTACTGGCCTGGCTGTGTGGCATGGAGCATTGCCCTGCTGGAAAAAACACTTGTCAGAGTTGGGGAACATTGTCAGAGCAAAAGGAAGCAAGTTTTTCTTCCGGGACAACGTTGTACCTTGCCTGGCTGAGGTTTGTAAAAGACCATAAGGATTGAACCAAAGCGGACTGGAGGGTCTCCTAGTTCGTCTTCTCTGATGAGTCCAATTTCACAGTAGGTGCAAGACTCTGTGGCTTGTAGGCCTCTCCAGGTCTCCGTCTAACCATCAGACGACCATGTGTTGGGCAAAGTTGAAAATTGGACTCATCAGAGAAGACAAACTTTTACAAACCTCAGCCAGGCAAAGTACAACGTTGTCCCGGAAGAAAAACTTGCTTCCTTTTGCTCTGACAATGTTCCCCAACTCTGACAAGTGTTTTTTCCAGCAGGGCAATGCTCCATGCCACACAGCCAGGCCAGTAAAGGTGTGGATGGAGTATCACCAGATCAGGACCCTGTCATGGCCAGCCCAATTTCGAGACCTGAATCCCATAAAAAAAACTCTGAAATGTGATCAAGAGGAAGATGGATGGTCACAAGCCATGAAAAGAAGCCGAGCTGCTTGAATTCTTGCGCCAGGAGTAGCATAAAGTCACCCAACGGCAATGTGAAAGACTGGTGGAGAGCATGCCAAGACACATGAAAGTTGTGATTTTAAATCAAGGTTATTCCACCAAATATTGATTTCTGAACTCTTCCTAAGTTAAAGCATTAGTATTGTGTAGTTTAAAAATGAATATGAGCTTGTTTTCTTTGCATTATTCGAGATCTGAAGACACTGCATCTTTTTTGCTATTTTGACCAATTGTCATTTTTCTGCAAATAAATGATCTAAATGACAATATTTTTATTTGAAATTTGGTAGGAATGTTGCCAGTAGGTTATAGAATAAAACTAAAATGTACATTTTACTTTAACACATACCAATAAATAGTAAAACCAGAGAAACTGATAATGATAATTTTGAAGTGGTCTCTTAATTTTTTCCGCGGCTGTATATGTATATGTTCTATCTATATTTTTTATTGTTCTTGTGTCTGAGAGCTGCTACCTTCATTTTGTTGAACTTTTGCAATGACAAATAAATATATTCTATATGCCAGGGGTAATCAATTAGAAACCCAAAAGGTCCACTCTGCAAATTTCAATTCAGTCCAGGGTCCGGAACAGTGACGGTCAATATCCAAAAACATAACTCCAACAAAAACGTTCAAACTACCATATGCACAAAAGGTTACGTGGTCTGGCCTTATATGTGTGAAAGGTGACACTTTTTTGTGGTTTAAACTTGGGCATAAAAGGTGTGAAGGCCAGGCGGAGGCACTGATGTAAGTGTTCATTAGTGAGTGTGCTCCTGTATTTGTTTTTCACCATATTCATGGTTGAAAAGGCAGACTCACAACAGTATGTTGAGGTATGCACGCTCTACTAGAAGTAGTTGGACACTTTTTTTGTTGTTGTTGTTGCTGCGTTAGCATGTTCAATGTTTTTTCACACACATACCCCTCAATTGTTAAACAAACAAAAAAAGTCCGAGCGGACAACAAGATGCGTCAACTCAACTCTGCCACCTTGTGGACACAGGAGGGAATTACAATTGAAAGAATGCGTTTCAGACAGACCGACCGACCGACAGACGGACGGACATACCCTCTTATAGAGATGCCGGACGCATCTAAAAATATAGGGGAAACCCTTGACCTCGGTTTTTCAAAAATCCTTTGAAATACCGAGGTCAAGGGTTTCCCCTATATTTTTTTGTAACAACTCTTTGCCGTCACTGCTCCACATCTGTGGAACCAGCTCCCCCTGGACATTAGATCCGCCCCCTCCATTTCTGCCTTCAAATCTAGACTAAAAACTCACCTCTACTCCCTGGCCTTCCTTGCCCCCAATACATGCACTGAACCATATCATCTGTACCACAATTTACCACACCAATAGCAGTAACCATTAGCGTACATGAAAAGTGAGTGCATATAAATTTGGAGATTTTGAGCTATGTTTATGTTGATGAATTTGAACATGCCAAGAAATGTAACCGTTTGTGGTGGCATGGCATTTCTTCTTCTGCTGTAGTTTAATTACACTACATATGGATAAACATATCAAAAACATTAATACATCAATTTACTGTTGACTGGGTATTTAAAGTCAAACAAATTGAACTACCTCATGCGCCACTCTTCCTAAAAAGGGAGCATGATATTTATTTGCCAGACAGATAAATCAGAATTGAGCAGGGATGGTTTATGATTGCCGCAAATGTTCCTGTCAAGAAAATTTTGCCACACCTCTGTCCAAAATCCACACCTCGCTGGAATTTTGAACCATCATTTTAATTATCATCTGCTGTTGTTGATATGGAAAGAATGAGGTAGTGGGCTGCACATCACAACACCAAATGACTTTTGACTATTTTGGGGTGCCTTTGCCTGTAGTTGTATAGAATAGTGGTGAACCAATTGATTGCTCAGCTGATCAATCAGGCCACTTCAATTCTATTTTGAGATAATCTGCATCGACTGGTGCCTGCGATCACAAGGCCGGTAAACAATGCCTGCAGACTCATCTGCAGGCAGCCTTGACAGTGTGGCTGCTGTGCAATAATGTTATCGCTCCCCCTTGTGTCAATTTCACCATTCTACGGGTAGACGTCAGTCTTTGCTTTCAGAGCTCAATATATTTAATTTGCCACTCTAAATAACCTATGCCATGTCTTTTCTGGTCTGTTAGTGAGAAATTGCGAAAAAACGTTAACTTATCATTTATCAGATTCGTCATTTGGGATTGTTACAATGTCAGATTTAAATCAATCCATAATCGATAATGAATAGCCATTCTCACTTGGTGTCAATCACAGTAAAGTATTGTGTGTCTTCATTCCCACATTAAACAGCATGTTTCTGAATAGTGACTAAAAAAGAGCAGTAATTCATGGCACAGTCATAGTAAAGGTCTAATGCCTAGCTATCCTAGCTGTCTAACTACCTTAGGGAGCCATGCTAACAATTGGCAGTTGCTAGGGTATGTTACTATTAAGCTGCAAAGTTAAACTTACCTTTTAGGGGGATGAGCATTTCTACTTTGTCCTTCAGTTTAACAAGTTTAATATCGGCATCGGCCATTGAAAAACCTGACCATAAGAAATCGTCCAACCACTAAAATTGAACCTGGCAGGTAAGACTCCATCTGCACATACTGGCTGTCAACTAGTTAGTGATCCAAGGACAGGTGGAAGGGTGAATATTCAGCTGGGGCAGATTGATGTGATGTGACAGTGCTGCAGGATGGCAGCTTGAAGGCTGCATACAGGATTCTTATCTATAGATGCAGTGAGGTGTAGAGGATGCCCAAATGCAGAATCCTTACAGGGCTTAGACTGGAAGTCAAAGGATGGTGTAACTCTTTCCAGGAAGGCCCTACATTTTAAATAGGGATAATGTTATCTTAAGGGATATCACCTCCTAAGTGCAGTACTCAATTAACTCTCCAAAAATCAACCCTTAACCATTTTAAAAGGTCCATGTGTATGTGTTATTGTTGTTTACACTTGCATATTGTAACACAAGAATACACGTATACGTTTGCACATGTGTGTGTGTATGCATTTATCATATGCCATCAAGAGTAAACTTTCCGAAGGGTCCATCTTAGGAGGAGGCCATGTGTTTTCTTTGTGTTGTTATCCTGCCCTGTCCAGTTCAATCCTGTCTCGTCTGCTCCTTCTATCCTGTCTTGTCCTTTGATAAGCCTTACATCACTTTTCTTTTGTCATTTAGCCCCAAATATTCTGCTGCACAATGATGCCATTCGTCGAGCTGTTATCACATCAGCCGTATTTGAGTGCCATGTAATCTCCAGATTACTTTTGTATATGCTATCAATTTTACGCTGAAGAATTACATACACAAAGCTTTCTTTGAGATCTTAACCGCAGTTAATTTGAATTTCTCAAAATTCAACAATGCAATCTCGTTCACAAGGTCATAAATGAGCGAGGTGGCCAGAACACTTTGGACAAGAAGAAAGATGTGCTATTTCATGGAAATGAGAATTTTGACTTGCTCATGAGGAAAAAGCACTTCCCCATCTGCTGGTCCTCCTGAGTTGTGAGGTTATCAGCTCATTAGACAATGTCAAAATCTAAGAAGCTAACACCAAGTTAATACGGAGAAATGTAAGATCTATTGCCTGAAAAGGCGCTCATTGCCAAGTCTGAAGATGAGATGTAGGAAGAAAGTATTCAGATGAATGGTGATAGGGAAAGGCCTACCACAAGGGGGCAGTCTTAAGCTAACAACGAGAGCACTTGTGAGAAATATGAGTTTCTATGTTCCTGAGGTTGGAAGAACTCCATGGACCATGTACAGAGAGAGTGCAAAGAAATAATATAATCCTGAAATACAGCCCATCATAATGTAGCAAACTTACACTGACCTATGGCGGGGGGGGGGGGGGGGGGGGGGGGGAGGACTTTACACTCCGCTTAATGATATTAGTTTAATTTCAGGGGCCGTATTCACAAAGCCTTTTATCTTACCACTAGGAGTGCTCCTAACTCGCGCTAAACTCGCGCTAAAACCTTTTACGTAGGAGTAATTTCTTAAAAGTGATTCACAACGGCTCTGAGACCTACTCATACTAAGGATAATACCAACTCCTAAGCTTAAGATAAAAACTCCGTTGCTATGGATGACATCGCTTCTCATGCACGAGTTTAGAAGGGGTGAGGACGGTGATTGGTTGTTGACAGGCTCTCTCATTAAAAACTCATTCGTGACGTCTCTCTAACAATCCCACTATATCGACTGAAAATAAGAAAATAACCTAGGCTTCAAATTAAGTCATATTAAATAGTTATGGACAGTGCAGTTAGCAGAATGCACACGCATGATGACAAGTTTGTGCATCCAACGGGAATGACACTTTGCACGTTAAGAGAAATATAAAGCGATCAATATAAAATATGGCAATTGCATGTAATCAAGGCAGTAATAATTAAAGCACCCAGCAAACTGTAAGGCTATTATATTTCCAGCCCTTGACCACTTCAAATATCAGCACATGTGGCCCTTTAAGCCCTCCAATCTTAATTGATCAAAGCGAAACGAACGTGAAACGTATAGCCTAAGCGAAAGCCTACTGGTCCCAGGACCAATAGCCACTGTCACCCCAGCGGCATCCAGCTGGTAAGTTCTCAAAAACCTGCTGCAGACCGCTCTCCGTTGAAATGCACAAGTCATCGGTACATCCAACTGTTGGATGATGTGGGGTCTACAGTGCGTTGATAGTTTGATGAATTAAACGGCTGAATGATGATTCCCAGTGACGTCATTTGCGTTTTCCGCAAAGCCAAATAGGCTATCTTTATGTTTCCAAACATTTCACTTCGGGACACATCGTTGTTTAAAGGCGTCATTGCATCCCGCGCTAATTCTACGACAATATTAATACCTTCACGGTTTAAGCAATGTCTTTTATCAATTCCAAGTCGGCTGCAGCCATCTTACGATTTTTTGTGAATAGGTCTTAGTGACTTAGGAGTCCTCATGAGGAGTTTTAAGCTGTCCTAGACTTAGGTGCTACTTTTAGGGATAAAATATTTTGTGAATTGCTCTTAGTAAAAAAAATTAGGAGTCCTACATTTAAGACTGACACGCCCATTATTTTTAGGAGTTTCTCCTAAATTCGCCACTTATGAGCTACTTTTAGCCCTAAGATTCTTTGTGAATACGGCCCCAGATGTTTATTCATTATTTTGACATAAAGGAATATCTTATTTGACAGGTGCACATAACTCCTATCCGGAATGGAACCATCACAAAAGGTAGAGCATGAGATGGCATCAAAGGCTTTGCTTTGTTTTTCTCTCCAGGATTTGTTGTCCTAGTATCTTCCTAGTATCTCATGCTGTTCAAAAACACAAAGCTGTCACACATATTTCGTCATAGCATTTCACAGTTTTTAGGTTGGGGTTGATTAAGGCCATGAGGGGTGGTGTGCCCTTGTAACCAGTGGGAGATGGGCCATTCATGTCTATCCGTTGCAGAAATTGCCATAAGAGATGCTATACATAGTTTCACAGTGAGGCTTTCATGTTCCCTGAAGAATTCCTCAGATGTTTAAGTCTAATGAGAAATCTGAAAAAAAAGATATAAATTCCAAAAATGTCTGCAACAGAGAATGCATGATCACTGCACTGGCTTAACGTCCTACACCAGGGGGTGTTCTGTTTTTAGCACTCTCTGTAATTAGATGTATTATTTGTCTTACACTTTCCTCTTTAATTTAATGAAAGACATACACACTATCCATCCCCTTTCCGTTTGTAAGTAGGTTTCTTGTCAGAAATATTCAAAAGCACAATAAATGGTACACATAAAAACACACAAAATGTACTGTGCTGTGGCTTCATCCAAACTTATCTTTAGTCAGCTTTTCAGCCTTACAGCTTCGAGATGCTGAAATACTGTAATACTAATACTTAATCTTCCGTTAGTTTTTTAGGTTCCCCCATCCTTCAGCTTCAATTTAACACAAGGAATTTCTGATGATTGAGGTGGACGGTGACACAAGAAGGCACAATTCTTCACTCCTTACTATCAACCTGTTTGTTGAACGTTTGTAGGCCATTCACTACCTTGAAAATGTCACAGGGAGGTAGCCAAGACTCCTCACCATGCTATGGATTTCCTGCAGATATTGACAGAAGTGAATTCATATCCTGCCAACAGGATCAATATATCCCCAGAGTTTTGACATAGCTCACAGCGCCCGCAAGGACATAAATAAAGCTTATACCTGTGACATAAATATTACCATCCACTCTCCAGAAACTCACGGCTGGGGTACACCTGGAGATTACAATTACAATCCCCATGAGCTCATGCAACTGTATTAACCCTTCACCATTGACACAAGGCATCTGACTGTCATCCCTTTGACATTCTGCACTTCTGTTGTGTTGGTGAAGTATGTATCTCAGCCATTTGGCATGAATTATTCAAGATCAAAACCAGTCCTCTGGGGAATGAGCCTTTTTTTTACACTTTTATTTCTCAATAGACTACACAAACAAAGACTGTGAAGCCCCACTGACATCCCAAAGTGTCTCGAAATTAATTATTTCGGCAAATATACACAACAGAAGAACCCACTGCTGGTATCTCTTGTTTGTCTAAGCACACAGTAATATGTGCCCAGTCCAGCAGAGTTCTCCCTATGTGTCAATCTTTGATAGAATGTCTGCATCAGCCCTGGGTGACTGAAAGGTTCCTAGCTCGTAGTGTTCTTATATTCCTTTTTGTTTCTTGAACGTGTGAACAACAGATGTATGTTTGTAATTAAATCCTATTCACGGGTTAACAAAATGAGAACCTAGTTCAATTATCGCAGGGAGAGACTGGACACGGGCCATGAGTCTGCTAACAACACACATCATCTGCGTGACTGGGATCTGGCACAGCCCCTGGATCAGAGACCAAAGTGAAGGACAAGGAGGTGCTTTTAGCAAGGAGAAAAAGTGGTTTTGTAGGCATTGATGCACATAACATTGTGATTGTTTTGCCTCCAGTGACACTCTTCCAGTGACATCTCTTAAACGGGTTAAGAATGAACTGTCCCTGAGCACGGTGGTCATGCTAGTGATCTTAGACTGGCAGATGAATGTTTATTATTTGGGACACACCCTGTAAGCAAAATTACGTCCCCTCGACGTCCTGTAATGGTCTCTCTGAACGTTCTAAAAACGTAAATGTGTATGGTTCCCTTGACAACTCAAGGATGTTTTGCACGACGTTCCAAGACCGTCCTAGGATGTTGCGGTGACAACTGGGAAACGTTTTCTATAGGTCCTGGGGACGTTATGCAGGACGTTGCAAGCACGTCCCGAGGGCATTGCGGTGACGTCTGGAAAACGTGTTTCTATAGGTCCTGGGGACGTTCTGCAGGAAGTTGCAAGAACGTCCTGCGGGCATTGTGGTGACTTTTGGAAAATGTGTTTTAGACGTCCTGGGGACATTATTCAAGGACGCACCGCGGACGTAGCAGGCACGACCGTTTTTGCTGAGCTAAATGAAGAAAATAAAATAATAATAGATCGCGGAGCCGTCATTTTGCTTACAGGGCGCACACACACACAAGTTCAAGTTCATTTACATAACACATTTCATATGATATACATAGACACACACACACAGACGCGCTTACAAACTTGATTGCGAGGCATGGGATTTGAACCGTTAACCTTCCTAATCAGAGATGGGCAAAAATACATCAAAATGTATTTTGATACAAAATACAAAATACCCCTCAAATAAATGTATCAAAATAAAATACAAAATACTGTTGCCAGAAAATGTAACAAAATACAATACATGTATTTTGTATTTTTAAAATACAGGAAATACTTTTTCTGATTTTTCAGTTTTCTCACAATTTGGTATAGCAGAACATTCAGGTTTGAGCTAATCAGTGGCGTAACGTAGTAACCACGGGGCCAGGTGCAGGCTATTATGACGGGCCCATGTCAGTGGTTCCGTATCCTTTTTTTCATGTTTGTAACCACCGCCACAGGGCTCTCATTGAATCTCTATGGCTTCCGGGAGGGCTATCCCCACCGTGCTTTTGTCATACGTAATTGCCAGGTAAGGACTAGGACGCGATCTGGCACTCCGCGCTTGGGCGAGACTCTCCACTTTGTGAATGAGGCGCGCCTCACCTAGGACGCGATCTGGCACTCCGCGCCGATGAGACTCTTTTTAAAGATCTTAGCCTACTATAAACGTTGTTGAGATTTTTATTAGGTTGAAAGTCTGTAACAAAACAGAGACAAATAGCTACACGTCAAGCTATGTCATTTATCTCCTAAAATACGTTTTACGAATCCAACTTACATAACCACTGCACACTTACAACCTTACAGATAACGTATAGAAGTTGTACTAGCATTTGTATTCAAAGTTTACACTTTAATCTACCAAAGTACTCACCGTTTAACAATACAATTTCCACAAGTTACAGATTATCTTTGACAACATTGGCGCCCACATGTGATTGACAACACTGGCCCACACATGTGACATCACACAGATAAATGACCGTGTAGCTATTTGTTTTGTCTCTGTGAGAATGAGTAAGATCTTTAGTAAGAGTCTCAACAACGTTTATAGTAGGCTAAGATCTTTAATAAGAGTCTCATGTGCGCCCGCGCCCCTGCCTCTATGCAATGCGGCGCGGAGTGCCAGATCGCGTCCTAGGTGAGGCGCGCCTCATTCACAAAGTGGAGCGTCTCGCCCAGGTGCGGAGTGCCAGATCGCGTCCTAGGTGAGGTGCGCCTCATTCACAAAGTGGAGAGTCTCGCCCAGGCGCGGAGTGCCAGATCGCGTCCCGGACCTTAGCTCTAATTGCGTATAAGGACATCACACAGCTTTCATCAAAGTCACATTGTGTCAAGATGGCTAACGTTCAGTGCAAACACTTTGAAAGAACCTCCTTTAAGTCGGTGTACTAATGAAGATAAATTGACAAGGATCAAGACAGCTTTCTAAGTTTACGACCACAACCCTGTTTTGTGAAAAAAATTGATTTAACATGAGAGTCAATGAGAGAGATCTGGGGTGATTTCCTTTTCGCCCCAAAAAGGGGCGAGCCATAAGAAGCAACACTTTTGGCAAATTCACTGATTCGACAATGACATTCAGAGGCAGATCAGATGGTCTCGTGGTAGAATCTGACAGAAAAAAAATCTCCTTCTGCCTAAACACTGGAAAGTAATTTGAGTATTTTAAATACAAAATTACTCCACTCTAAAGTATTTTGATACAAATTACATTCGATATTTTATCGGCCCTATCAAATGCAAATTACAAAATACTCAAAAGCAAATTAACTAGTATTTAAAATACAAGTAATTGAAATACTGCCCATCTCTGTTCCTAATACTATACCACCTCGCTACCCACTGTACTAACACTGTCTGATTACTATTTTGTCACTTTAACACGTTTATCACAGTGTGAGACTGCTTCTCTACTGATCTGTGCTATGAATGTAATGTCTGCATGATTCCAATACAATGCATACATAGGAGGGTATATCAAGTGTCTAGCTTTAACATTGAGCTTTCCGCAGGCCTTCAAAGATGCTGCAACAGAACGTAGCTCACCGGTCAAATTGTCTGATTGGAATTTCTTAAAAATCCCGTCTCGCAAACACAATCTGGATTTGCCAACAATCCTAATATTTAGGCCTATAAAGCAAAAGTGCACTGCCCTTATTATGTTTTAAAGGAACAGGCTAATCTGCCGTTAGAAAGTTATTTAACAACAGGCATGCTGCATTTTAAATAAAGCGCAAACCCTCGGTTTCAAACGAGGAGCGAACTGAGTGACAAGGATCCAACATGGCCCAGCAGACTAGCCTTAAAAGCTTTTTTTCAGAGGCCAAACACAAATGATGAGGGTAAACCGTTTGACGAGGATGAACCTGTAATACCTGCAGTGTTGAGTCTGAACGCGTTTCATTGTATTATACTGTCTATGCCTGTGAGTGACTGTCTATGCCTGTGCGCCGAAGTTGGAGCCGAGAGGAAGAGATTTGGAAAAATTATAGCTCGCACTCGCAGCATATTGAAAATTGGAGCTGTGAACTTAGTTCAACATTTTGAATTATGGACAATGAACTGAACTAGTTCATGTAGAAAGTGAACTCTCCAAACACTGAATAGCCTACCTGAAGCCCTAGATGTTCGAACAGCTTCACCAGAGAAAAAAGCCGAAATGTTGGGCGTTTATGTCGTTATGGAGTGACAAGTTCTCTTGGCTAAGGTGCGAGGTAATTGATAGTCACAGTAAAATGTTCTGTTATCACTGCGAAAAGGCGACGCAAAGAATTCACAAGAGGGTTGTGGAATTTAAGAATCTCTGCTCTCATTGAACAGAGCAATGATGTTGCGGCGCTCATTTTAACGCCACAGCAGGTTGCGATTAAAGGCCACTTATTGACGCTCATCAGACATTAATGTTTTTGTTTCCCATTGTAGACGAAGGTAAATAAACATGTTGCTTTCTAAACTACCTGATTATGAAAGTGAAAGTGAATTATGTTATAATTTAAGCTACGCAGGCCGTCAGTTTTCTTCAATAGGCTAATTTAGAAGCAGAAATAGATATTTGGCCGGCTTATCATTAAAATGCCGGGCAAATGAAAAAAAAAATTCTCTAGCGGAACCTCTGGTTCAGAGAGGACCATCAGAGGACGTCAAGGGGACGTTTTGGAAGGACCGAATGCGAACGTCCCGCAGAGGACCACAGGTAAAGGTGACGGGGACGTTTTTAAAGGACGTCCTGGGGACGTATGCTGAGAGACCAAATAAGATCGTTCCCTAAAAGTCTGTTTTAAGGCTCATGCGAACGTCCCGCAGTGGACCAAAGGTAATGGGGACGTTTTTGAAGGACGTCCTGGGGACGTATGCTGAGAGACCAAATAAGAACATTCCCTAAAAGTTCGTTTTAAGGCTCATGCGAACGTCCCGCAGAGGACCTGCAGGTAAAGGTTATGGGGACGTTTTTAAAGGACGTCCTGGGGACTTGTGCTAACAGACCAAATTATAAGGTTCCCTAATAGTCCGTTTTAAGGCTCATGCGAACGTCACGCAGAGGACCTGCAGGTAAAGGTTACGGGGACGTTTTAAAGGACGTCCTGGGGACGTGTGCTGACAGACCATATTATAAGGTTCCCTAAAAGGCCGATTTAAGGCTCATGCGAACGTCACGCAGAGAACCTGCAGGTAAAGGTTACGGGGACGTTTTTGAAGGACGTCCTGGGGACGTGCTGAGTGACCAAATGATAATGTTCCCTAAAAGTCCGATTTAAGACTCATGCGAACGTCACAGAAGGACCAAACGTAGACTTGCTACAAACGTTCAAAACGTTCTGGTAACGTCCTCTAGCGAACGTTGTTGCGGGGACCAATTGGGGACGATTCGGGACCTTGCCAATGTCCTGTTAACGTCCTGGGGACGTTCCCTGTTTGCGGGGCAGAGAGCATTTTTAGTGTAGGTTAGACTCCAAGGTCTGTATTTATTTTGTCAGGGCAGGGCGTCATGGTGATAAACTGGATGCAGAGGGATACGCCGTACTACTAATCCCATTGATTTGATTTTCATTCCAGAGACTTATCACACCTCAAGATGGGTCTCATGTTTGCTATCCTTAAGTGATTTCCCAGTGCTGCTTGGCTTAGTTTTTCAGTCAGTCTCCATATATGGTCTGCGTTTCCTTTAGTAGGTTTCATTTTAACCATTTGACAGAGCAAATTTTCTCAGTTCATTAATCACTGTCGGACGTCTTCAACAGATACTTAAGCATGGGTCACTCTTCATTTCTATGCAACCCTGTGCAGTCATGAAGCTAAAATACTTGCTGACAATGGATTGCACTGCACACCACTATGGGTAGTAACCTTGGAATAGTTCCCCTGAATAATTTTAAATGGAGCAAACAGCTAGGTTCTATGCCAGCAGCTCAGTAGGGATTTTCGAGGGAACCCACACTACCACATCACCAGGAAAACATCAAGCATCAATGAGGAACTGGGGAACAGCATGGTGGTTAAACTGTGTAAAGGCAAATAACTTTCATTAAGTCATCTTCTGGAAGTATTCTGCAAATATTTTTTATTCCCACACTCATAATTAAGTTTCTTTTTTCCCCAGTTTAATTGTTTGCCTCTTTACCCAACCATGTCAATTATCCAACAAAGAGTTCAAATGGCCTTGCCGCCTGCCGCTTCCAGTAGCATAATCACTGTTCAGCAAACTACGCAAACTCCAAAGTGAAGCACTGTGACGTTTGAATTTGACTTCATAATGCCCCTCTACACAGGGATTCCTGGAACTACACCTGGATGAGCTTTGGATGGTTCATAGGAAAACTTAAAGTATAGCTATCAAATATGCATGCCTTGGATACGAGAACTACCCAAGACATCCAATTTATAAGTGAAGATTACAAGAAGAAACGTTGAGTAATGAAATCTTTACAAGGCCTTTATTAGACCATTAACACCCACAGAGAAATCCTGTGTATTAAAAGAGTGAACATATTATTAAAACAAGTATCAGCAAGAAAACGGAATAACTAGTTCCAAACATTTCAACAAGTAAAGCAAACACACTGAAGAAAGAAAAGCACAGGTGGTGTGCGCCCTCAGGACTTAAAGTCCTTAGCCAATGTTTATGGCTTATCCATATTAGAGTGTGCAATTTTGAGGATGATAAACTGCACTCCAAGGAGGCACTGGCCAACGCGGAGAAGTAAAATATTACCGCAATTTCCCTCCGAGTTGCAATCAGATTTTCATAAGGACATGTAGTCGGAAATGCTTTGGGGAGGCAGCACTGCGTAATGGTTTTGATAATAGGATTGTGACTTCAGGGCAGTTGGATCCAATATACTGGAATAATATTTGGGCCATGCACCCTTTGCTTCGATTTCTTTAAATTGCCTCAGCGAGCAGTCTGCAGAATATGATTGTGGAATGTCAGTGATGTCACTCATGATATGGAAATGAACTCGGTGGAGGCACCTGTGGGAAAGGAAGGGGCTTTGAACAGTTCTGCTGCACTCAGGACTTTCACAGCCAAGCTTTATGACCGTGCCGAAAGTCAGTTCATAAGCATATGCTGTTTGTACAGCATATTGTCTTTCATGAGCTTGACTGCTCCTACATTTGGATGTAGCCGGAACGAATGCTTAAGAAGAGCGCTGAGCCGGAGCTTGTAGATTGGATTGGGCAGCACACTCACTATCTCAGGGCCACAGGCTCAATGTGGGTGTAGATTTGATCATCAGGCTCCCTACGGTTGGCTCTGTGCACACTCAGGCAGTCCCTGGCCTGTAACGCTGCGTGACACTAGTGATTTAACTCCGAGGATCAACTGTCACTGTCCCCCAATCTGACCCGACAGCTGCAGTGAACAGCACCTCGGAAAGGAGATTACCACTCACTCACTCACTCTCTCTCTCACGCGCGCACGCGGTCACCCTTTCTCTCTCCACGTCCCACCCTGGGTCCTACTAGAGAGAATAGAGTTAACCAGCTCTCACTAAAGTAAAAGACTTTCAGAAATCACATCTTTATTTTTAGACTCTTGATTCACATTGTACGTTCATGGATCTGAGTAAAAGTGAATGAACATGTAAATGAATCATGGTTTTTAGTAGTTTGAGACTTTGCCAACAGCAGTTTGTAATGCTGATGTACAGAAAGCAAAACCATTGTTTTACTGTGGACAAAATCCTATACTGTTCAGTAGTTCTGTAAAAGCTGTTTAGTGTACTTTGTTGTCCTCTGCTGGTCCTTGTTGTGCAATTCTCTGTTATGCTAAATGTATTTGCCTGAGTTAGGAACAGCCTATTTACCCATGCTTTGACATTTGGTCTGCATCTCACAAAATCCTTTGGGGAAAGGGCCAATAGCTTAGAGGCCTCTGGAAAGCTGCATCTGTCCAGTTAACACATTTCATAGCAAATCAGGCAATCCAACAAACTTGAGGGAGAGCACAATTCAAAAAGAATCCAAGTGTAGACAGTTTTCCTGTTTCACTGGAGAGTCCATAGCCCTTCTCTATCTTCTGATCCCAGCAGTCCTCCTTAGCATTCAGCAGCATTGAGCCCCGTTCACCGCTGGATCAAATGCATCAGCTTGCCATCAGACTTCAGTGAATAGGTGGAAGTAAACTGCACCCTCTCCTGTGTGACCGCCAATGAAACGGCACTGCAGGGATGCATAAGTTCAACAGTTTAATGCCTTTATTGTGCCCGCTTGTGACGGCACCATCATGAGCAGCATTAATTATATTCTGACTGTTATACTGGCAGTGATGGAAAGACAGCAGCAACAATCTTGAGTCCTGTCAGCAGTGTAAATAAATTGCTGAAGTGCTGTGATGGGAATTCAGCTTGACGGGAAAGGAAACAGGAAATGATCTTTGATCCATACACTGTTATCTACAACTTCCCAGTCCAGTAGATAGAATCTGATAGATACTACGTTAGGGTGTAGGTTGATAATACTGTGATCATGTCTATGTAAGGGATGGGCATGAGTACTCGCAAGTGACAGCAATGATTGATCATGACAACATAATAAATGTGTGAAGGAAAGTTTATCGAATATATATAATTTACATATATATATATTCGGACTCTTCACCACAGGTAATCACTCCACATTTGATACACTTCAACCGTTGAATTGTAGGACTTCAACATTCCATTCATTCAAAGCGAGAGAGAACAATTGTAGGCAATGATTTCATAAAGACACATCTGACAGTTGGAAAGTGAGGAAATAAAGCAAATGGATTGAGGGGTATGTACAAATTAACAAGTAATGTGAAGACAGGAGAGGAGTGGAAACACTTTGTCTTTAACAGTGCAGTGCAAGAAGCTGTCTAACTGTCTGTCTGAACTACTAGGAGGGAAGACAGCAGCCAGACACGACTGAAGTCTTCTGGTACAGTCAGATGTACATGTGTTACTAGCAGAGCATCACCCCCCCCCCCCCCAAAAAAAAGCACATCCATAGTCCTTATCTGCGCTACAGTGCAACAGCGTTTGTATTCTTGGGCACACACACAGATCCTTCGGGGCCAGTCAAAACATTCTCCATCTGTTCTACCTGTCCTGCCTACAGAGTGCTGTCTCCCTGGGCAGACCTGTGAGGTGTAATAGTATAAAGAGCCAAATCAACAATGTAGATTACTGAAATGTTGTATTGGGTATGGCCAGGGGAACTAGCCACGCATCGGTGCTTTGCATAGCTTGCATGATCCGAGTCAATACCTTCACATTCCCCTCTTATAGTATAGCCTACTACCCTATTGAGTGAGGCTCTGACGAACTAACTGAAGTCTTTTATTCCACGCTTTATCAGTGAAGTTCATGGAGCTGGAGGAAAAGGGTCATAATGTGCCAGAAAACATGACCAGATGTGTGTGTGTGTGTGTGTGTGTGTGTGTGTGTTAGAAAGGGTATTGTATTTACCGTGAGGATTAATGTAGACATATCTATCTATTTAAAATACTTATCCATGGTCCAGCACATTTCTCTCTAAGCAGTTATCTGTCCAAAATGACAACGATAACTACACCAGAAAAATATTGGCCATCTGCTTACCTGAGGCCATTCCTCCCATTGTTGGTGTCAGTGGCATTGCTGCCTGATCTCTGCAACACTAACACTAACCCAACACACACACACACACACACACACACAAATACATACATACAGACACACAGTGAGAGAGGATAGAGAAATAAATCATTACCTCTGGGTGTCCCTGTTTTCCTGCCAGTATAGAGCCCACTCCAGACTGCAGAGCTGTGCGTAGATGAATGTGCTTGGCATATGTGTACATTATGATAAGCAGACACTGTGTCAGAGGGCCAGCCCACCAGGGGAGCACACAGCTATCCATTACCAGTCCAACACAGGGACAGGGACTCGCATGAAGCAGGTGTTAACCTTGTTTGTACACCGGACCATTTCTACTTTCCCAGAGGATGGCAGGACATGTTAATGCCTGCAATTACTGTAAACGGCTGTAAATAGCACTCACTGTAGCTGCCTGGTTGTGGGCTGGGCGAACATTACTAAAGCTATGTACAGCTTCTCTGTTTGTGTGTGTGTGTGTGTTTGTGTGTGGGTGTGTGTTTGTGTGTGTGTGTGTGTGTGTGTGTGTGTGTGTGTGTGTTTGTGTGTGTGTGAGAGAGAGTCTTCAAATTGTGTGGATGCCCTCAGCACTTGGTATCATTATACCGTTGCTGTGATACAGGCAGGGGGAAGCAGGGACATTTGCTCTGCCAGTGCGTGCCGGTCCTGTTGTTGGCTCCCCTCCCCTCCTACCACACCACAGAGCTCCTAGAGACCCAGAGTGGAGCAGCTCTAATGAGAAGGAGCCTTACGGCTACAGCGCCTTTGCAGGGAAGGACCACACTTCCTCCCTCCCTGTTCTGTTTTCAGGAGGTGAATATGCTTGAACTCTACTTCCCCTCTTTTCTTGCAATGCCTTTTAATTGGCACTTTATTGACCTATGGAGTTAGAGGGTCCAGCTGTCTGTTACTTGCATTTATTATTCCCTTGGTCTGACATAAGAAAGAAAGAAGAAATAAGAGGTTCCTGTTGGGCCCTCCACTGGCAAGACTTCTATTATTTACTGTTTACCGAATGTTCCATTATCCTCTCTGAATGGCTTGAGAGGCTAGGCATTAATGATTCCCCACACCTATTAAATCAATGAGCCCATACTCTTGGGAGCTAACTAACAGCAGGAACCAACAAATCAGGTCCGGCATGCTGGAGGAACACAGTGGGACTATTAAAACCTCGACACATACAGAGCGGAGAAAAATGAGAGGCTGAGGAAGAAATATTTATGGGGGAAAATTCCACCTTCTTTTGGCATATTCTGAGAAAAAAAGGAAGAGAATTGATAAGCTGTTGCAGAGACCTCTTGATCACCGTTTGTTGACGAAGGCAAGGTTTACATACCCAGAGAATATTAATGAGAACAGGAACAGTGTTGGATACAATTAAATCAAAGGTGATTGAAAAGCATGCATCAATGTGATGGTGTGTATTACCTGTGTGTTACAGGTGTATTAGCTCGCTTGTTAAAGCTATATTTACAAAGGTTTTCTCAAAACCTCTATTTGTACAGTCTGCGTAATGCAAAGTTTCACAAGTTGATGGTTCATAGAGAGGCAGCAGTAATGGCTTCTCTGTGACTTAGATGGCCAAGTTGTGGGAACAAAAAGGAAATGGCTTGCCTTGCTATCAATTTTATATCATTAAAGGTCAGTGATTAATTGCAGAGATGGTTTGGGTTACAATCTATGCAAATAACCAATGAGAACAGGGTACAGCGAGCAATGAATGAAATCACCAGCTAAATCTCAAAACAGGCTCATTATGTTTTAAAATGCTCACTTCGTAAAAGACTGGGCACAAGTCAAAGCACTGAATACGTGCACTCCCTGTCAATTTATGGCCATAATTTTTAATTGGTAAGAGCATCATTTGTTTTCTAATCTATCAATGGAGTTTAATGTAAATTGCTTTGCAAATGAATGCTGAGTCAAACACCAAGGCCAGGATGGGTCCATTACTTAGGAAATGCGCTGACACGACCATTATGCAACAAAGTGCAAACAGAAAACGGCATCAGTGAGGAAAGCAGCCAACAAGTGTTTTAGACCTTTTTCTCCTGATCTGTGATGTGGCATCGGGGCCGCCCCCTCCTGCTATACAGTGCTCTTTGACTCGTCTGAGGCTATTGCCATTCTGGACGTGTGTGTTAAAACAGTTGGACAAGGATTTCGGTTGTGTTATGGCTGAAGTTTCAAAGAACGTGTTAAATCTTTGTTTGTACAAAATAGAAGGTTTTGTTGAAGCTCCAGCCAAGTGCCCCTGTTTACAAGATGGTCTTATAGAATACAGGAATGTTTGTCAGGTTCAGATTTACATAGACTTTGTAGTTATTGAAAGGACATACAGAACAGTATTTCAAAATAGTGGCTGTGCATATGTAGACAAATAAAAATCACAAGATTCTAAACAGATCAGGACATAACTGTCCATGTGTATCCATAGAGACTGCTAGCATTCAGTTGACAAACCCAGACGTGAATGCAATGGAATGAGAGTATGGTAAGCTTGCAGATGCCTTTGTCTTTACGGTGGGTTTATGCTATAGGGTACGCCTGAAATAAATCTTTCTTTGCTCCTTAACACAATGGTCTAATGCGTTACATACTTCTCTTTGAGTGACTCTTGAAAGATGTTTGCCAGCCTTCGAACTGACAAAGATCCTCATCTGAAGTGTTATACCCACAGGCTTGTTTGGTGAGGCAACATGAATGGGAGACCACGCATGGATTATTTATAAAGAAAGTAATTTATTAAAGTCAATACGAATACTCAAAGGATAAAATAGCTGTGAGTCTTAATTTATGTTCTAAAATGCATAAAGAAAGTAGAAGTCCTTGCGTGCTGGAAGGGAAAAGAGGAAGACCACACCGCAGCAAGAAGCTCTCTTTATTTTCACCGCTCATTTAGATGCACTCAACAAGTAAAAGGTTTGAAATAAAAACTGATTTATATTCAAGAAACAAAATGATACACAGCAGCTCTCCATTTGTCAGTGTGCCATCCTCCATGTTCTTGTGTCTTGCTTGTTCTTTTTGACATCATGCCTCTGCTGTCACTGACATTGGCCAGGAATCGGGGTTAACCCCAGGGCAGTGCAGCCAAGCACAGCCTGGCTTTTGGCCCTTGAAACTGAATTCAACTAATATGTGTAACAGCATGGAATGATCTCTGCACTAGATAAAACTACCATTGCTAGTTTGGTGCAGAGTTGTTTATATAGTTTGTTTGCCTGACATTGTCTCACGGCCAATATCCTATTGTTTTTCTTTTACTAGTTTGCTATCTACTGCCCCCATTAAATAACCGTTAAAGCCCTCTGCTAAGTCATGGGTTTTTGGCCACTTGAGAAATCCCTAACAGTTTACAGGAACTATCAGTGTTTACACACGGAAACCTACCAGTCAGTCACTTTATGAGGAGAGAGTGAGCAATTCTTCAAGGCGGCAGAGATATGAGGCCATTATTCAGACAGCTACAGAGCTACGCACGTTTCAACAGTGACAGTGTCCCATAATGCAACAGTGACAATGCAATTCTGGCATCATTATGTTTCCCTGGAAGGAGAGGCAACCATTCCAAAACAGAACACAGGGGTGTTAAGTGAGATTTATTTCCGGAGGGAGGAAAGAGGCCAGCTCCATAAAAACACAAAGGGAGAGGAACATCTTAGACCAAACAAAGAGTCATATCCACCGCTCTCCTCAGCATGGCACAACATAAAAAATACACACAATGCATGTGGCCTGGGGAATGAACTTAAAACAGAGAGCGCCAGTCTCCTGGCAAAAAATAGCAGGAGCTATTTTCACTTCACTTCACTCCTTGTGTACAAATGGGGGCCACTTTATCTGTAAAAGGTCACTATTTTGACAGCGTTCTGCTTCGAAACCAAAAGTGAAGAAATCCAAAATAATGGAGACAAAAAAAATTCGATAGGCAAAAAAAAAGTTAACTGGGGATTCATGCACACTTTAGGTTTGAGAGAACAATGGTTCTGCTTGCAGGTTGCGCTGCTGAGGTGAAGAGAAGACTGCCATTCATCCCAGCACACAGTGAAGAACTACTGAACACCACTGGGATGTGGACACAAAGAGAATCACAAGATACTCCGACAAGTGCAGACTGTTCCTCCAGAGAGAAGAAGGCATGAGCACGGTAAGGCTAGCTGATGAGATACTGTATGAGTTCTGAATGTCACTGATATGTCACTATTGTTCACTCGCTATCAAGAACAAAATCCCAGGATGCTTACAACAGAGGCAAATGTAGCACGAACGCATCTGGTAAATGAGAAAAGGGTAGCTCAACAAAACACAGATAATAGTCACCGTGCAAAAGCAGAATATCCCCAGGCTCAGATGATTTTAAAACCATAAATACAGTTCTGTGTCAAGACAGTGAATTTGTTTACTGCACAGTGCACTGACAGAAAGATATTGCACACGTGATGGGATACAATTACACATTTCATGATAACTGCCTCCCCGACCACCCATCCACGTACCTCAAGCCTACTGGTGTGAAAGCATTAAAATGCACTCCATAAGCGTTGGAGACTGAAAAAAGAGGAAAGAAAACATAATAAAGAAAATAATAAACATCCTTTTAGTTGAAGCCTTCCTGACTGTGAGGTTCCAAAATACAACAAACAAAACCACTAATCACTCTCCACAGGTCTTCCAGTCTCAGATTCTCACCACAGACCACACTACTGGCATGAATTGTCGGTCCTGAGTTGACTTCCCCTACACCACATTGTTTGATAAAAAAGAGTGTGCTGCAGGGTTGTTCTCCTGGTGACCCCATAGTTTCACTGATGATGTCCCATCCCTGTAAATCAGATCCATCTGCAGATCCATTCTTTCACACTGGAGACACTATTCTACCCACAGAATTAATGTCCACAATAATGCATTTTATACAATCCCCACCGTCCTCAGGTGCTTACACAGGTGGCAGGTGAAAACTCCTTGATTCACAGACTCTCTAGTCTTTAGACAAAAAAATCTGAACATACTCACACATAGGTCTTCCTCTTATCAATATACAGTACTGTGCAAAAGTTTTAGGCAGGTGTGAAAAAATGCTATGAACTAAGAATGCTTTGAAAAATGTAAACAATAAATGTTTATTTTTTATCCATTTACATGGTAAGACTGAGCACAGCAACAAGACACAACGTAGTTATACTGCATCAGCAGGGTCTCTCCCAGACAAAGATTTCAAAGCAGACAGGGGTTTCAAAATGTGCAGTTCCAGCTCTTTTGAAGAAGACGTTGAGGATCGTAGACGCAGTGTTCAGCCAAGGAAACTTAATGCAGCTGATGAAAAACACATCAAGCTTATTTACCTTCGAAATCGGAAGATTTCAAGCAGTGGCATCAGCTCAGAACTGGCAGAAACCAGTGGTACCCAGGTACAGACATTTACTGTCCGGGGAAGTCTGGCCAGAAGTGGTCTTCATGGAAGAGTTGCAGCCAAAAAGCTCTACCCCGACAAGGAAACAAGGCCAAGTGACTGAACTAAGCACGTAAACATAGAAACTAGGGTGCAGAAACATGGCAGAAGGTGCTCTGGACTGATGAGTCAAAATTAGAAATATTTGGCTGTAGAAGAAGGCAGTTTGTTCGCTGGAGGCTGGAGAGAGGTACAATAATGAGAGTCTGCAGGCAACAGTGAAGCATGGTAGAGGTTCCTTTCCAGTTTGGGGCTGCATTTCTGCAAGTGGAGTTGGAGATTTGGTCAGGATGAATGGTGTCCTCAATGCTGAGAAATACAGGCAGATACTAATCCATCATGCAATACCATCAGGGAGGCGTATGATTGGCACCAAATGTATTCTGCAGCAGGAACATAACCCCAAACATACAGCCAATGTCATTAACAACTATCTTCAGCTTAAAGAAGAACAGAAAGTCCTGCAAGTGATGGTATGACCCCCACAGAGCCCTAATCTCTACATCATCGAGTCTGTCTGGGTTAACATGAAGAGACAGAAGAATTTTAGGAAGCCTACATCCACAGAAGATCTGTGGTTAGTTCTCTAAGATGTTTGGAACAATTTACCAGCCGTGTTCCTTCAAAAACTGCGCAAGTGTATCTGGAAGAATTGATGCTATTTTGAAGGCAAAGGGTGGTCACACCAAATATTGATTTAATTTAGAATTTTCTTCTGTTCCTTCACTGCATTTTGTTAATTTATGAAGAATTGATGAAAATAAACTGTTAACACTTCCATTTTTGAAAGCATTCTTAGTTTACAGCATTTTTTCACACCTGCCTAAAACTTTTGCACAGTACTGTAGATAATGAAAATTAGATCAGATTAGATCTCTTCTTAGATCAATAGATAATGATCAAATCAGTCTCATCTCAGAACCCCAACCCATCCCGGCATACTCTCCCTCATTCAGGTGAGCTCCTTTATCCATCATCTCCACAGTTAAGAGGCTGGGTATATGCCAAATTGGAACAGGAAGTCCTCCACAGTCCTCTTTGAAACATTTAAGATGTCCCATAAGAATATGTTTTCACTCATAATGCAAATTCTCAAGGCATTCCAGACATTTGTAAATTTCTAAACGACTTGCTGTGAGACGAATTTATTCAGCTTTTTCATCAGATAAGTGTCACTGAAAGGATGCTAGCAATTTGTTTAACTTGCATGAGGTATTAATTATTCAAATATGATTAAGACATTACTCCACAAAATCATACTTCATTAGCAGAACAACTTTTAAGATCAAATTAATGAAGTATGTTTGAATGTAAAGCCCCCTCGGGTATTCCTTTTTTGGGAAGCAAGACTAATACAGCCAGGAAAATCAAAGCTTTTTCCTTTAGCTCAGACCACCAAGTGTACTTTACTTGCAGCATAATCTATAGTAATTAAAATGGTTACCTTTCTTGTGCATTTTTCTATGCTCAAGAGAAATATGCCAGGAGTGGAGTGGCTAAAACTATTCTTTTATAATTCTTTAATAGTGCTTTCCATACTTTCACCGTATCCTGAGGGTTTTCTTTTGGGTTCTGCCAACACCACATCCCACATGCTCATCTTTTAAGGTATGGAGCAGGGACAGGTGACATTCTTATTCTCTCCAGGGGCCTTGATTCTTAGGAATCTCTTCTTTAACACTTAATACTTTATGCAGACGTGGGTTTTTCCTTAGCCAAGTGTGAAAACCACTGAGACATTCCAATTCTGCATGGTTTTAATCACTTCTTAGCTGAACCATGGGACCTTGATACTTTAGCTGAACCATCGGACCTTAAAACCTAGAATGCCCTCTACATACGTAAGGGCAGTGCGCGCTAGACATCATTAAAACAGCATGCTAGTAGTAAGAATGCCAAATTACAGTTAATAGCTTAATGTTCAAACATCTGGTATGATTTGTGAGCCTTGAATTGCTGATGTCCGTGCAAAAGATGGTACAGACAAATAAACAGATAACCCTGCAAACAGCCTGCCTCTGGCAATGCAAGGAGCCAAATCAATTTGTGACAATCTTTGGGCCTGCGGCGTCAGTTCTGTTTTCTTAGAGTATTCTCAGTGTACACCACGAGGAATAACATGCCACTACTTTCAGCCAAACACAGTTTTGGTAGGCCACTTAAAGTGATGTGTAGTGTGTTAGTGGTTAAATCAATTTGCACAATTATTCACTTATTATCACATTATCATACTGGGATATCTCAATTGTTATTGTAATCTCACTAATCTAAAGATCTCAGGTAATTAGTTCATAATTTGGGTCGGTCATGCATTTGAGGGTTGAACTGCTTAGTATTTAACAGTTTCAAGGTGGTACATAGTGAAAGACATCCACTTCTTCTGGTACTTCCAACGTTTCCAGAGCTGTTGGGAAATGTAGTACCAGGTCAAATGTGAAGGAGTTTTGACAATGTAGGACTACTGTAGGTGACTTTTAAAAGAGAGTGAGTTTGGCTAAGATGTATGATCTTAGACTACCTCAATTTGCATATTCCAGTTAGCAGACTATGTGGAAATTCTTATGAAGCCAATGTGAACTGTGTAAAGTATTGCGTCAAAATAGTCCCATCAAGAACTTACTCACTGCTCATTCTACTCACCAAAACCTTCCAGCTATGATGAACTCTAACACGTAGTCTGACAAACAAAATAGCATTTTCCTTACTTCCCATTTGGTCTCACTTGTGCTGACAACACCAAGGTCATGATTTTGATTCCTAGGAAGCAGACATGCTAATACCAATGTATGTCTATGTCATCATCTACTAAATTAATAAATGCAAAAACATTGTCTTACTGCTGCTGAGACAGGATGCTTGTGAGAATGAAGGGTTTGGCTGTAAAATTTCAAACAAACACAAAAATATTAGAATCAACCCACTATATGCCTCTGAGTGTTTCCAGAATTTAACCGCAAATGCCTTTACTCTTGTGCTATTCCCAAAGGGCAAAAGGATTCCTAAAACTTTGAGAAGTCAGAGGGATGTGTTTTTTTCTACAGTGGCTTTGATATGATCCAATGACATCCATTCCCCCATGCCCGTGTTTTCATTCAAGTCCATGGTATCTGAGAGATACATGAATCCTTAGGCGGCGCAAAGAGACTGTTGAACTGAGCTCTTGATTAAATCCCCATGAGCCTCTCTGACTCACATCTGAGGCAGTGCAATGTGTGGAGATTTTTCCTCCCTGTTCCTCTGCTCAGAGTTGCATAAAGAACTTATAAATTATCTTTTGACCTTGAGAGACTAACATACATGGCTTTCTATAATGTGGAAAAATGGAGGAGGGAAAAATAGCAACTGCAGATTGCCTATTTCTTCATTGGATAGCCACTATGATTCAGTTTTATTTTGTAGTGATCAGCAAGGATTTATGTGATTTTTTCCCATTTAAAAAGACTGACCTTTCCTCTCCTTTCAAATAGAGATGCTTTATACTGGAGGTCATGGGGTTTGATTGAGTGAGTCCCTGTGATCTGTGACTCATCCATACACCGCAGCTCACTGCTTCATTGCATAGCATCATCTGTCTCCCACTTACTAATATCTCATGCATTCATGGCCAACACAATGGCTTCAATTTCTCAGGTCTTAAACCCCCTTAAAAGTCTGTCATTGGCTTCTTTTTATCGCTCTTCACCCCCCATCTCCCAAATCCCTCATCAAAGTAATTTAGAAATAATGTTTCATATCAAGTTAATGGGAGTTAATTGAAGCTACAAATATTTGATGCTTAAAGTGTAGCGTGCTTCAACGAAAAGGAAACACTGATGAATTACAGCTCACTCCAAAGGTAATTCAATCAGTGGATATCAGACTCTGAGAACTATTAGATTAGCTTCTGACAACGGTATTTATGAGACCGTGACAGTATGGCAGGGCATGTGGTAAAACTCCTTATGAACACCATAGTTCTTTTCCTCCCAACCATTTTGTCACTTCTGAGAGCCCTTTCCTGCCTCTCAGTCATTTCTCAGAGGGGCTCTCCACCGTTTGGTTCTGTATCCTCCTCCCTGTTTAAAACTGATGCATACAGACTACATCTACTGTCTACATGTTGAGCTTTTTTTGAAGACTTGCATGACGACACAAGTAAACTACTACTGCAGACAGTTTTGTAATGAACTTAAATGCCAGACATGTATACATTTCCCTAAGATGTTTTAATTTTTCTACAGCTAAGTTGTTCACCTAAACAATTCATCAGTTCATCGAAATTCTTAAAAAAGCTTAGAATGCCATATGCAACATACTTTCCAGGTCTCCTGCAATAAATAAAGGCCTCACAAACAACTAAACCATGCTAACCATACTTGCCTTTGGTGGCAGTTTAGCTCATTGTTGGCTTCTTTTCCAGTCCTGAAATCTCTAAAATCTGTATTTCAGAACCTCAAGGCCACATAAGGCTCAGAATGTTGCAAAGTGCACATAGAAGGACTCAATATTTAAGGATCTTCCTTTCTTTCCCCAGGTTGCAGGCACCTATGCCTGCTGCCGCAGGTCCTTAATAAAGGTAATTATATTGAATGTAGGTGACTTTGCCTTTTACACAGAAAAATGTTTTATCCTTTTTATTTTGCAGCCAAGGAGGAGGGAGGATGACAAATGAGAAAATGTTAAGGTAATCCCACAAGGACCCAGGGCTCCTGCCGCTTGCATTTCACATACTTCTATGCCTGGTCATCTAAAACACACACCTGCCTATGGATTAATGTGATGCGTAAATTTTTTTCACACATCAGAAGTAGTGACCCCTGTGGTGATGGAAAGAAAGTAGTGTCTTTGCTGCATACTTTGTGTTAAAAAAAATGTCAGCCATTCCCTAAAAAAAAATAATTCCAAACTAGTCATAGTGAGATGACACCCAGGCAGACATGGACAGATTGTTCTCATGTTTGGGTCCCATCTGGACGCTCCTGAGAGTGATAGCTGGTTTGGTGCGGATAAACAGCGAGGAGAGTGCTGAGCCTTGTGTCTTCACACGACTCCAGCTGCTCTCCTGCACACGCCGTCCTCATCAGCACCTCTGCCAGCCCCGCAATCCCACAGCACAACCGAGAAGAGTGAAGGAGGCTAGCCCTTCAAAGTGGCAGCGCACAAAAACAATCTCTCCGACTAATTCTGTTGTCATGTGTGCACCGTATTTTTATAGTATTTCTGCATAGCAGAGAGTCTCTCCACTTGTTTGCCGTTGAGAGAGATGACTGCGCATTCTAAGCCGTCACTAAAGCTGGAGTATACACACAGACTTTGAGGATTAATGAGTGCCAGCTTTAGTTCCGCTTTGACTTCTGAATTAAGACAAGAACTGAGAAGCTCCAGGCCCCTCTCTCTCTCCACTGAGGAGAATCCAGAGAACGGAGCTGCAGTGATGCGCTGAAGGCATGCAAGCCCCTCGGTGTGGGAGCTGTGGCTCAGAGATACGTTTGTTTTCCACTGGAATGCCCACACGACCTGGCACCGCCCGCCTCTACGAGCCGCGTTAGAAGGGAGACAGACAGAAACTGGGTGGAATTAGTACGTTATGTTAGGGGTCGCGTCTGGCAGATTGTTTTTGCCTCAGCACAGTCACACATCACGCAATGGCTCTGTGGGAATAGAATGATCCAAATATTCTTGTCAGACCTTTCATTATTGTCACACACACTCGTGTGGCAGTGGAAGATAAGGGACAAAGAAATAGGCTTCCAGCTCTGACATGGAGGGTACATATTGGTGTTTTGAGGCTACATCTAGGCGCAGAAAAGCAGATGGTTGAAGGTCTTGGGGTGACACTGAGCCTCTTTCACTTCTTTTTCTGTGCGATCATGTTGATTTCTGAGCTCGGGTCCCATTGTGACGGTGTCGACACACACAGATTGGGTTGTCCTCAGTGCTGGCGGGGGCGACAGTGATTGGTAGAGATGGATCGTTTCACTTTCTCCATGGGCTGAAAATGTGTTGTGGCCAGACGCTAACATGCCACGGGGATCACGAGCACTGTGGATACAAACTCTCAAATCCATTTTTATGCTCGTGTTGAAAATCTTACGCAGACATTACTGTTACTGAGACAGGCAAAGGCTGACAGGCAATTGAGGCCAAAATGAGAACTAAGTGCAATATGTCTCTTGGAAACCAAATGGTCAGCCTTAGTGCACATTAAGCTCATAGCCCTCTCTTTGTGGTCCTAGTCATTACTTTTAAGAAGTTCATAGCTTGCAATGTTTTCCTGGGAGCTACAAAGAACCTCCATTACGACAGTTCAAAATAGCGCCCTCCCCAGCCCCCATCCCATCCTCTGGAGCATCTCCTCTACCTGTGACCCCAGGCCAACAGCTACTTTGCTAATTAAAATGTGGCCCATGGCTCCAATTCATTCTGCCCAGCTGTAGGCTTGTGAGATGCTAAATTAGGCCTACTAATAAGTGGGGAGTGGCCCTTAGCCTGCTGTGATCTGCAGTGCAGCATTGCCAGGATTTCAGGGCTCGTTCCCATTCCAAAATCATTTCCACTAGAAACTCCCATTTGTACTGTTTGGACTCATTAGCATGAACTATTTGGCTCATTACCAGCCTGCTACTGAGTTCCCCTCATTTGTGAACAGGGCAAGCTGTCAAAAGGAGATGGGCCACATTCTTTAGCCATGTCATGGCCTCATTGAAAGGAAATGGGGTCATGTTCTGAATGTATTCAGTCTTGATAATGGCTGCAAGGTGGCTGTGGATAAAGTCCCTTGTAAACTTTTGGAGCTAGTGTTACAATTGAAATCAATTTGACTGTGGTTGAGAGAAAGAAAGAGAAGTAGACATTAATTTCTGCTTATTGAAACCGACAGCCTTGGCTTCTCATCTCCTTCCTGCAGGGGGTTAGTCATTATTATTTTTTCTTTATTACAAGCTGCCTCCTGCCTTTAACAGTTTCTCGTCTTTTTTCTTCTGTACAAGGTGAATAACCATATTATATGGCCAAATGTGTTTTTAAGGCATTCAACGAAAGTGTCACCTGATAATTCCCAGTCTAAATGTTGCTTGTGAAACTTAAGTGACAGCTGCTGTCTGTGTCGGACTGAACTTGATCATTCAAGGGCATCCATGCAGGCCGGAACACCTGGTGGTGCTGGGAGTGACACTCGGAAGTCCCTGCACTGAGTGGCTCTGAGATTTTTCCCTGGTTGTGCCACTCTCACATCAAAGAGCTGTGTTCCACTTCCTCCAGCTCCAGGCGCTTCCTAGTTAATAATACAATTACCCAGTGTACTGCAGCACCTTATTTCATAGCATGTCTGCACAGCATGTGCCATAAGATTGCAGGCAGTACAGTAAGATTGCTAGACATGAGTATGTAAGTGCAGGGCGGCCGTTTGGCTCATTGGGTATCAGGTTTGAATCGATGCTATTGTTTTTGAGTGTTTCTGGTAGTGGATAACTGAAAATACTAATGACTTACCTGGTTAAAGACCAAGTACTGGTGTGATTTGTCAGTGCAATTAATTACATAAATAATGACAGCAATTATCAGTATTATTTCAGCAGAATTTGTCAAAGCCCTTGAACATCTCAGGTATTCCGACCTGAATTCTGTAACAATCAGCAATCAGGCCTGTGTTCTTTCAACAAATAGCTTTGCTTACTCCAGATCAGATCACATTGGCCAGTTCCAACCTTAAATGGATGTGGTTGCTTTTAATGTATTCATGTTAAGCAGAGTGGTATACATCAGAAAAGTCATAAACACTTTTAAATAGTTTTTCTTGTGTAGACGACAGCTTGCATCATCACCCTCTTGACTGCAGTTTTGTAGAGCTCAGTCATTCAGCGCTTGATACAGACTGAAACGAACTAACAAGTCACTCAGGGACCCCACTGAATCGAACAGACTTGGGCAGCCCTCTCTAAACTTCTGTTGTGTAACTGTAGGGTAACCATCATGGGTCTGCACTGGAGGCTTGGCCAACTTACATCTGGGCTTTAGAGAGCAGTTACTGCAGTTGAACCTTTTAAATCAATTTGAGTACCCTATATAACTGCTGTGGACAGGGCAATAGCTAGTGCTTCACCTTATCTGTACTCCTCTCTCCCCCTCTCTGTCTTTACCTCTAGCTCTTCCCTGTAGTATCAGGGTTTATACTGTGTTGTTATAACATTAAAGCCTTATTCACCTTAAAGATTCTTCCTTGTAGCATATGTACTTACATCTCATCTTTAATAAGACGTGGTCAGTGTGATATAAAGATCCCCAGAGTGCAACCTGTTTGGTGAAAGAGAAGTAAATATTTATCTTTGCCTGCAGCCATTTGCTTTATCCTCTCAGAGCGGCCTGGATTATGGTGAAGAGCTTCTCACGGACAGAAACTTGGATGCCCTCACACACACACACACACACACACACACACACACACACACACACACACACACACACACACACACACACATACACACACACACAGCTAGCACAAATACTCTCCACATTTTGTATTATTGCTAATTGTCCGGTTTTACCCATGACGGTTAGAAAAGCTGTAAAATAAGTTACTTAGTTATTGAAACAAATTTGGTACTGGTAGATAACATTGCCCTCAGGCAAAGCTTATTCCCTTCTTTTGACTGACAGGAACTGGAGGCAGTGCAGTGTGAACTGTGTGGAAAAAATGATCAGCTCCAACGTCCATTCTGCTCAATGCCCAGCAACCTAAAAACAAACAGCAAAACATCCAGTGAACTATGGAGAAAATGCCTTGAAGAAGGAAATAAAGATATCACTTTGTTTCAATATAGACACTTTGTTTCAACAACGCAATTTAAAACAACTTTATTTGGGTATTTTGGGTTGAATTGTGGTCTAAGTCACACCTTAATGTAAACATATTGAACAGCCTTGGCAGCATTTGAGACATATTCCCTTTAGACGTTTCCCAGTGGGCCTTAACCTTTAACCAATCAGAAGCTCAGATACGCTTAAAGACAAGGATTATATGTCAGGATGTCAACCAAGAGTACAGTTAATGGGATAGACAAAGCAGGGAGAGCAAAAGAGATGAAGGTGGAGGAAATTTTTGTTTCTAAATCTCTGGCTAGGTAGGAGGTAGTGATAGCAAGTCTTATATAGTGTTGCAAATACATGCTCTCCATCAGACAAATAAGTTCACATTCAGTGCTTCTGAAAGAGACCAAGCTTCTGCATTCTTGTATATATTGACCATATTTGAGTTTGTGAAAAGAGGACACTTCGTCGCGGGGAGGGGGCGTGGCAATGTAAAGCATACAGATGACCCCCTCCCCCGTGGAAAAAAACACCTCGCCCTAAATAGACTATCCCCCCACTTAGACTATCAGTTAACTTACTTACAACTGCCTCATATTTCAAGAAGAGTGCAAACAACAGTACTTTGAACAGGACAATGGCAGTTCAAGGTTTTGTTTTGTAAAGGTAGAAGGACCTCTTTTACTCATGGATGTCTGAAGCTATCCTAAACCAAAACATGGCTGAGATACCAAGCAGGGCTTTCGCATCCATCACACAATATAAGATGAACAATGAGCATCTTTACCTTCTGCTGCAGGGAAGGCTCAGGAGCGGCGAGAGATACCTGGAGATACTGCGTGTGCTCTTTTTGAGGTTTAATAATTGAATAGGTCTATTTACTCACACATCATCCCTCATGTTTCACACGCTAGCTAAGGGAAGAAAGGATGAGTTTAGTGTGTGTATTTAGACATGCATAAATGTCAGCTCTGAAACTGGTGGCTGGAGATTAAATATGCAGCGCTCCACTGGAAAGGTGCATTCAGCAGAGGGCTCCTATAAAAGCTGGCTGCCATGGGTTTCTCCATCAGAACTGAGCACAAGGTTTCAGGCAAGGGTAGGAATGAGATATGGACCCAGGTTAAGGTTACGGAAGGGCTGGGGGGTTGGGAGAGCCCCCCAGCCATTTTAAGAAACCAACTGATTGATACACAAATACCTATTTATCTTTCTGCCACTGTTGTTTACAATTTTCACATGGTATCATTTTACTTCTTTTCAAGCAGCTGATTATGATTGTAGGAGTAACCACAGGCGACAACATCAGTGGGAATGCACTCTTATGCCTGAGCAAAACAGAGTAGCTTCACAACTTGATGGACCCTGTGTTAACAACTCTCCAGAGCAAAAAAGGTCTACTCTACGGCCACTCATACCTACTCAAAGAAACAGAAAGGAGCTAGAAATTACGATCTAATAACCCTATTGGCAGTGATAAAACCCCCTGCAGCCAAGGCAGTGATCGTATCTCTCAAAGGATATTTGGGATGTCAGTCATGATATGCAAGGCTCATGTCCATAGTTTCCACCATAAAACAAAGATGCACTAAAAATATCTCAAAGCACATTCTCAAGAGGTTCCTCTAGTTGGAGGCCCCAGCAGCACTGATTGATGGCACAATCAAGGCCCACGTTACCCACAGCACACAGATCTATGGTGCTGTTCCCAGAAACAGCCCAATTAGGTCTGCTATTGGTAGTTGAATGTGGAGCTGATGTCTTTGCCCTGGCCGTGTGGGACCTAAACTTAATAAAACGACATCAATAGGTAAATTGACAAATCTTTGTTTGCAGTGCAGTTAAGGTCCTCTGTGCTCTGTCTATTTTTAATAGCATTCATTATTGGTGCATTTGAAAGTGATCTTCAGCTCTCCATATACCATTGATTTACACTACACTGTGTTACGGTACAGGCATACTTGATAACAAATTACTATTACACTTTTATTTTACTAGCAGAATTTTAAAAGCTATTCTACCATAATCAGCTGACCTGGTCACTCTTCCAGCAATATGATATGGTAAGAAAATGAATGGGTGTAGTACAACGATGTTTAACACCAAACCAGAGAAAGAACTTTTAATTTTGTATTTCTGCCATACCAGGGTTAGGGAAGGTTTTTGTTCAATAAGCACATCAATATCACATTTTCTTTCCATGATTAACACTTAAAGTGAACTAATATGAAGCGATTCATATTTCTTATGTTTTTATTCAGCAAAAGTGCCTGAATAAACAGTCGTCAATGGGGCAGTGGCAGGCAATATGGATTTTAATATGACAAGAATCACTGTACTGTACATGTGTATGTTAGCATTAACATGACAAGAATGACTATACTGTACATTGTACATTAGCATCGGCTTTGGTTTATTGTTTCATGTACTTGTGGTGATCTTCAGAGATATTTGCGTTATTCTCACTCTCATAGTTAAATCTGTTATGGTCGGCATTAATACACCTATTCCTACCACAAGCAATCAATCATTCAGTTGTAGACCTACCTTCTTAACCCTGATAAATATATAAATGGATAGAATCTAGTAAACATGAATGATTGAATATAGCAGATTTTTGTGGATGGAAAAATCGCTGTTTTTTTCACATCCAAATAGATAAATACATCAATAAAGTTACTCTGGAGAACTTATCAACTTTTGGGATACTTTTCAGACACATTTTAATAAATAAATAAATCTGTGAAAGCTTTCTGGCAATAGAAAAGGCTCTCAACTTAGACATTAGAGACCTTGTTGGGTGCCGTTCACATCAGTTGGTCTGATGGTTGCTCTGATGTACATCTATTATGCATATGTCAATCCACACACACACACACACACACACACACACACACACACACACACACACACACACACACACACTCATGGCAACCACATCTTTGTGTACTCAGGATACTATTATTGGATGTAATTATGATGGTCTTTGATATAGCTACCATAAGTAGAGCATGCCCCAGCACGTGTCTAATCTGGTGCAGGGGACTGCTTCGTTTTCTTGTTGATCATCAGATGAGCCCAAGTCGTGGGAAAGCATTCTACTGGTGATTCTTACCAGCTATCTGTTCTCAGCTCAGTGTGAAGAACTCATCGAAGCACACCCTTGCCCTCTCACTCACATGGGTAGTGGCTCTGGTAATTATTCCGACCAAATGCCTGCGGGATTCAGGCAGCTGTTTTACTACCTAGCTGATAAGAAAATAAATATATAAACAAAAATAAATCGACTCATAATCATTGCCTCACTGCTCAAGGATAGAAAATAAAAACATGGGCATGAGGCTGAATGAGGAAAAGAAATGTGGTTAATTGCGGTATAAATCTGATTATGAGAAATAAAACATGAACGCCTGAATGAGTTGATACAGACATTGTAAACATGCTGGGAAAAATCAAACATTAGGTCATCTGTATAGCACAGCTCGAGCAGATAAGATCCAAACAATTAATTGTAAAAAGGTTACAGTAATGAAAGGGCATATGAGGACTATATAAATAAGTTGACTCTGCTAGAGAATTAAGTATATCCAAGGTTAATCGGTAGACACGGCTAAGGTATTTGAATTATGAGCGGATTGGAGGCATTTATTATTTACAAATATACCGCTAAATATTCAAGGCATTTCAAAGTTCAATAAAGACGTAATAAAACATTCAGTATGTGCTGTATGATGTTTACATGCTCTTTACAGATGATTGCCTTCACTTGGAAGTGAATATGCTAAGGCGAAGACTCCAAGTGTAAGTTATGTGCCACGAAGTGAATATAGTTACTCATGAACTCATAACTCATATATATAGTATATATATACTGTATATATATACGTATATATTCATTCAGGGTTCAGTCTTTAAACTATAGGTAGGTTATATTCTTTTGCCTTGATTAAGCTTGCATGCTTACACATTGTACTGAGGATTCATTAATCAACATGACTTAGAACATTACGCCACTTCTTTCGTGTTTACTTACTACAGCACTGACGCCTGGCTGGACTGACAAAACTGCAGAAATACATTATGTGTATCTCTTTATTAATCTTTCGAGAATATTTGAGAAACATGTAAACATTTCTCACAGTATTGTCATATAATGTGTCTCAAGATAGATACATAGATGCATTTTATTCTATAGAAATAGTAGTAGTTTGAGTCAAGGCAGTACAAACATTGATAATTGTTAAGTAATGTTATACCTAATGCTAATGAAGTTAATGGATTGATCCTATTCATTTTAACTAGTTAGTACCTTAATGGCATGAAGTATCTTAAGACATGTATGGCTGTCTACATGTATCATTTACATTTTTCATAAATGTATATTATCAAAATTCCGCAGCTCTTGTTGAGTTCTGATGTTTAACATGACTTTTTCCCAGACTTTCTCCCTACTTTATATTTCTTAATCTTTAAGTTCTTGAACCAATACTAGTTTAGTACTGAGAAGATCTTTTCACAGTTGTCACAGTTTTCCCAATCAAGACTGAATCCCATGCTGAAATGCAGTGTGCATGGTTTGCTAGAGGTGGATGCCTGCTTTGGGGTCTCCAGTTCCCTGAATGGTTTATGTGTTGCAGGTGGAGATTCAGGTAATAGGGCTTAGGCCCAGACAAGGAGCAGACTATGCCACGATGGGACTTACACCCAAAGAATTAGTTATTTTATTCTAATAAGGCACTCAGGTTCATGGATGGATTAGCCAGAGACAGTGGTCCAGTACAAAAAATAGGATTTTATTTGTAAAACTTCAAAAGCACAACCAGCAAAAAGTGCCGGGGTCTCACAGCAAACAGGGGGAAGTCACAGCAAACATTGGGGAGTCACAGCAAATATTGGGAAGTCACAGCAACCAAATGCACTACACACCACAGCAAACCACACACGCACACACACACCCACCCACACACACACACACACACAGACACACACCAGAGAGGGGGAGGGGAGGGCTAAAGCTTACCGGTGGGAGGCTAGTGGCTAGAGCAATGAGCATCCTTAGGAATCACCCCAATCACACGTGCCGAGTTCACCCACACACAAACACAGCAAGGGAAATGGCCACACTAGGTGCACACACAGCCACTGCACACTCAAGGGGACCCACCACCACACGGCCACTGCTCCCACAGGCAGCTCCCAGCACCTGAGGATGGGGGAACAGGAGGGGGTTAAACAGAGGTAGTCAGTTCCCCGTCAGTGTGGACAAACCAAGGAAAACAAAAAGAGTTCAAACAAAAAGGTTGATCACAAAATAACTTGGCCAATCCCCTTGGCTTTCCACAGCATAGGAAAAGGCCTCCAGACAAGGGTGTAACGAAATAAACAAAAAAATGAATATACAGAGAAAACAATGAGTGAGGGTAACTCAATTACACCTGAATTCACACACATACATCCCCAAACAGGGACTGACGTAAGAGAACACAGTTGAGCGAACTACTGGTAATGTTAGTGTTGCATGCTGGGTGTGTGATTATGTGTGTGTGTAGGGGTGTTAAAGGTGTCTACGAGCGAGACACGCAACTATTAGGCTAGAGTGATTGACATTTAATAACAAATAAACATAGTAAGACTGACGGAGGAGATTAGAAAATAGTAAGAAAATAATAACCACGAGTGTGAATACAGGTCACTAGGAGTAGTATAAATAGCAGACAGTGATTCCTTGTGGTTATCATTAGAGGTATATTATGTATTCGGTGAAGCAAGGAAAACTGTCGCAACGAATGATGTCTGCGGGAGGGCCGGTTGGTTATAGACTTGGGCCATCCCATCGGCCTATCGGTGCCTGGGTGGGCAATTAATCGTGGGCCTTCTGCTGGGTGGGGGCCTAAGGCAGTTGCCTAGTTCGCCTCAATGGTAGGTCCGCCACTGACTGTGCCACAAACTAGCCACCTGATCACGGGAGCTAGACACAAGACGTAAGCTAGGTCATAAACACATCAGATGGCCATAACAAAGAAGAGGTAAGCAGAGCAGCAGATGTTCAGCGCCGATGTAGCCCACTGGCGGCCGAACGTAACTAAATAGCACTCCCTATGGTTAACGGCGTTGAGTCACGAGAGCCTACTCTGCCGAGGACGGGGCTGCTGTAGCCAGGGAGTTTCTGTGGCGCTATGGTGGAACGGATCACCAAGTCAGACGTCGGATCAATGGACAGGTACGCAAGACAAGCGTTGGGTGCCGATGACGTCACTCTCCAAAAAAAAAAAAAAAAGAGGGGCTTAGACATCGCGGTTGGCTTGCAGTTAACTGCCCAGAGCCACTCACTGCGAAGCAAGCTAAATAGCTGGGAGGAGTAAGCCAGGTAGCTTCAACCTGCTACAATCGGATGGGATAGAGTCATCCTAGCTGCTACTAACAGCTCCAATATGAGCATCAACACTCAGGAGTTTAGTGTTCCAGAAAAATATCAAATGACCTCTTATGGACTGAGATTTGCATGTGTGAAACAACTGAGAAAATACTCACATAACTTCAAGTGATCACACACTGAGTATCACATTATCACAGACTACAATGGGAATAAACAGAAATTACTGTAGGATTAATTGTGGTTTTGCTACATTTCTGTGCTAACAAAAATCATGATTGTGCAGTAGAGTGTGCATAACTACACACACTTAGTTATTTCTAGTTTAATCAGATTTCATTTATCTATTCAGAATCCATTATTTACTGTGCAACATAGAAGTTAAGTTGATTATTTGGAACCGTTTCCCACATTAAACAGTTTCCATGTTACCATGAACTATTTGGAAATGTAGACTCACCCTCAGTTAAACAGCCTTCTAGCAGTGCAATGACGCCAGCAGCAGCAGCAGCTATCTTTCTCCAAATGTGTGGCAGTCACCCCTCTCTTAAACTCTTTCTCACACACACACACACACAATACAGAACATAAGAAGAAGCACGCATGGCAAACCACACAGGGAAATTACCCTATGTATGGCAGCTTTATGACAAATCAGGCCAATTAAATAAGGATATAAAAGCACAGGCATTCTGTTCCAGGTGTAGGCCTTGAATGAAGCAAATCTGCACCTTGGCAAGAGCAACAGTCTAGTACTAGTAAGACCACAGTATTCAAGTAATAAAGTAATGCACTAGACGACTCCAAACTGAAATTGAATGCAGGTACATGCACAAATACAGTCCCCCCCCCGCCCCACACACACACGCACACACACACACACACACACACACACACACACACACACACACACACACACACACACACACACACACACACACACACACACACACACACACACACACACACACTCACACTGGCCAGAGGAGATACATTGTGGTCTAAGGAGTCATCCAAGTTACCAACTCACAGATGACGGTCAGATTGCATATACTTTTTAAAGGCTTGAATCTCTGGGTCAAAATATGAGCCGTACCATTATGATCCTAGGTCTTTCTGTTTTTGACAGAACGTGGGTGCACTCCTCCTCATGGACTGCTGGCAAAGAACCAATCACTATATAATGATGCGGAATGATTTTGATCATTTCCTGCTTGTCAGGAGAACCAAGCATGGACAAAAAAATACTAGCATGACATCTGAGACAGGGCTGTCCACCTCCATCTATAAAAGATGCACTGATGGACACCTCTTTCCTCTTGTGCCTCAGACACTGGTGGTTTTACTTCATGTATGTTAGTTCCCTGCATAAAGTGGCTAGTCAGTTCTCCTGTGTTTACAAGTGGCTTTCAACTTACAGCATATACAAATGTGTACTTGCCATCTAAAACATCAAACACATGTAGCCTCACTATTCACATTCCTTGCATTGGTTTTAAACAGATAACAGTCAATACATACATAAACTGGTATCCTTCTAGGCTACTATTAGTAGTTTCCCCTAATAGCAGTGTAAGGGATTACTGTAGGGAATGTCAGGAAAAGGATTATAGGCCATAATTGAAACTAGGTGCTGTTAAAAGCCTGTAGGGCATTGTTGTTAAATTCCATATAATCCATTGCTTTTGTACATTTTGATCCTTTAATAAAGTGCATGCGGATAATTACCCTGTAGTGCTATTCTAAAACAATATTTTAACAGTGAGGGAGCTGCTAGATTAATAAACCATCATTCTTAAATCTGGGCTGTGATTGTGGAGAGAGCACTTATGCTCAGACTGCATGTTGTACAGCAGCAGTACTACACAACATCTCGACGTCTCCCTGAAAACAACTCATCAATTTTCGATGCTGGATGAATTTGGAGAATGTTCATCTCCAGAGTAAATAGGAGACCTATACAGTTTCATACAACGACTGTACTAACAAAAGCTCAGGTTCCATCCTGCTCGATCATTTATTGTGCATATAGTTATTGGCCTTAATGATATTTTAATGGGAGTAAGTTTGCTCATAAAGTAAAAGTTTTTTATATATTTCCATCAACACCTTCTATGAATAGCCTCCTTTTAATGTTGTGGTACCCCAAGCTGCTCTTGGGGTTCCACTAGGTTGAAAAGTGAATTATCTCAGCAGGCCTATACGGGGCAGGCTCTAGGACCCTCGGGAGGTGCTCTGGGGACTAGGAAGGTCAGGCCATCCACTGATAGCAAGCTCAGGTGCAAATGGTTAGAGTAGTTTGGCACCTGAGCAGCAACTAGTTTGTTAAAAGAGTTTAGAGTCAGAGTGATGGAGGACTGACAAAGGAAAGGTTCTTGTAACTCTGTGTTCAAGCCTGTGGGCTTAAGGCTTTTGTGTTGAGTTTTCTGAATTAAAACCGTCTTTTAACCTCCCCTGCCTACTGATTCCTTCCTTTACTGTACTGCCCACCCTGCAACCTGTTACAATGTATATAATGTATTGCAATTGATTCTACAAAGTGGTATACCATGCTACTACTACTATGCTATTTATAATGTATCTCATGTTGAGGTGTTTTAGAAATATCAGTGTAGTGGTCTACAGGTGTTTGATTCAGATTCAGATCTCATACAGTTCTCATACAAACAACAAATGGGCTTACTCTGTACAACAGCAGTTTGGCTGTAATTTTCTCAATCAGTGATTGAATAATTTTGGGCATATCATTTGGAGGACATTTTCTGGATTCCTGGTACATATTTTCTTTCCTTTTCATCAGCTATCCAGGTTTTTACACTGTCTCGTTTGTTTTGCTCAAAGTATCAAATTTCACATTAACATGGATGTAATTAGGATCCTTGATATATTTTGTTATTAGTCTTTATGAAATTATAATGAATATAGTTAAGAATATCTTACGCTAGGTTCACACACTGTCAGTACCAAACCCGATTTTGCATTTGCATATCTCATCAGAATCCAATCTTTCTGATCAACTGATCTGTGTATCTGTATAGCAGGCACGTGCAGAGGGGGGGGCTAAGGGGGCTTGAGCACCTGCCCCTTTTGCCCTTGATGCCCAAAGTGCCCTTTTGTCAGAGTGTTTTTTATTATTATTATTATTTTTATTATTATTTATTTTAATGTGAGTGTGAAAAGTCCGTCTATGCAGCCCAAAATAATAATACATTTAACGAAATGATAATAATATACATCTACCTTGGTCGGTCACATGATCCACAACGTGCCCTCACTCTGCCCTGACGTGCCCTGCTTACCGACGCCTCTGATAAGTTTCTCTGGAGCTCCCGTTTTCTAGGTAAGCCGAGTAGCCTTGTGATGCCAAATGTGCCATGATGACTCGGGAATAACTCGGTGTAAAGTTTGCTATAGGGGCTTATATGCCTCTCTCTTGTACGTCGCTTTGAACAAAAGCGTCTGCTAAATGACTGCATGCAAATATGAGCCACTCCCGTAAATAAACTCCCGTAAATAAACTTGTCAATGTATGAAGTTTGTATCGTTTAATATCGAGCGTGGTCTTTAAATCTGAGAGCATTTTCGTTCATTTCACGTCATGAATTTGTATTGGTTGGTGAATTTTGGTAACGTTATTTCATATCAATCAGAGAGAGAGAGAGAGGGCCAGATAGCGAGAGCGAGCAGAAGTCTTTGAGCAGAAGAAACAAGAGGACGAGTGCGAGAACTTAAACTGAAACACGGCATTTCTGCAAGCAACAGTGTATTTGAGTGCAGACAATCCGTTTTGAGCAGGATCTCTCTCCCCCCCTCTCTCCATCCGTCTCACTCCCCCTCTCACTCTCTCCATCTCTCACTCCCTCCCTCTCTCTCTCCATCCATCTCACTCATTGGAAATTGTATGTTGAAATGGACCCACATTGACTATAAACATTGCACCCTTTTGACAACTTTCATACTCACAATGAAACACAGCTGTCTACAGTACTTGCTGCCTGTAAAATTATAGTTTAAAGGCCTTGTTCCCATATAGTTACCCTGCTCATTTAAAACCTAATGTCTGAGTATTATTATATATGCACCTGTTTGTGAAATGGATGTATTTGTGTGTGTGTGTGTGTGTGTGTGTTAGCAGCTGTGGAGACACTGTAATGTGTCTGGGGGTATAACCAACCCCTTGTGACAACACTGTCCTATAATGTGAAATGAACTCAGCGTCACACTGGTGGAAATGACCGTCACACCATTGGACATAGGCTATAGAAAAGGCCTAGATAAATACATTTTTACAAATCCGTGCTTCATGTGCCCCCTTTTTAACTTTGAGCACCTGCCCCTCCAGAGGTCTCTGCACGGCCCTGCTGTATAGCATTCCTTATCTGCATTGGTTGCTGTCAGGGGTGGAGTGGCCATCGGGACGACCGGGAGATTTCCCGGTCGGCCAGCAGGCCATTGAGCTCACGAGAAGCAGCCTGCAGACTGCACGCAGCTGTGGGAAGTTCATGAGCGGCCCATTGAGTTAAAATAAATGTCAATCAAGTCTTGTTCCTATGATCTCCAACAGCTGAATCTGATTGTAGTCCAACCAATATAACACTAGTTGTCTCTCTACATCTCACTCATGATGTGTGTCGAACTCACTTTCATTAATCCAGCCTACTGATTTTTGTTTAACCTCCTATCTTGATCTAATTCTTTTTATTCAGATGTTATATAACTTTCATGACCACAAATATAAATTGGCCAGCGATCTAATTATGATTTTTTTTGGTCGGAGCAAAGCCTCATGGGAAATGGCACCTGCGTTTCGCTCTGCCTTTGTACAGTGAACGTAACTTGGGCCAGATGGGCTCGTTGTGAGCCGGTGGTGGGCCGGTGCAGTCAAAATTGTCCCAGTGGATTTTTGTGTCCCACTCGGCCCCTGGTTGCTGTAGTAATGACGTTGCACCTGTCCTGGAGGTTATGCTAAAATTAAACAAACCAAACATGGAGGGAAAATAAAGCTTAATTATTCGCCATACGACAATGTGTAGCTGCAGCGCACGATTTATAAAAGTAACAAGGCAGCATTAGAGACGAAGGAGATGCCTACACCGCTCATTAATGGCTCCCTCCACCACCAGACTAGTATGTTTCCTCTAGATGTGATGTTGGGCAGTGCAATTAATCAAATTTCGATTTCAATTAGAACTATAGCTTCCAACAAGTATGAAAACAACGTAATCGCGATAACACGATTAATGTGCCACATTCCTTTTTGCAATGATGCTCTAATTAGGTTTCCTCCGGTAGGATGGCTCTCATTACACCACTCTAGCGCCACCAACAGGTCAAAGTTGGACTTTTGTAACACACGCAACTTTTGAACTGTATGACCGATTTTCAAAAATGAGGTACCATTGGATTCCCTGGATCAAGACGAATTCAACACACCCTATCGCGTCAATTTCCGGTTATATAGATTTTCCGCTATTTCCGGTTTTATCAAAAACCTTTGAAAGCCTACTCCTCCTACAATTTTTGGCAAATCTTCTTCAAAATCACCAGAGATGATCTTCAGACCTAGCTTCTCAAAAGTTACGATTTAGAATTTTGATCCTCACAACAGTACAGCCACTCAAATTCAGCAGAAAAGCGGCCAAACAGGAAGTGTTTAATTCGTCTTGATCCAGGGAATCCAATGGTACCTCATTTTTGAAAATCGGTCATGCGGTTCAAAAGTTGCGTGTGTTAACACAAGTCCAACTTTGACCCGTTGGTGGCTAGAGTGGTATAATGAGAGACATGAAACTTTGTATGAATAAAGAAGGGACTGTCCTTAATAATTGTGCCGAATTTCACAAAAAGTTACCATATGGTTCGTCCGGTACAGCCACTCAAATTCAGCAGAAAAGCAGCCAAACAGGAAGTGAAGTTATCTCAGCTAATCTTTGAGATATCAACACCAAACTGGTATGTCACTTGGAAGACACTACAACATGTTCCCATGTGCAAAGGCAACTTCATATCTTGAAAAATGATTGATATAAAGCAAATTGGATACATTGTTAATGCTAAAATAATGCTTTACACATCTGCAGGTCAAAAAGTGAAACTCTGATTCAATCACAAGTTCATATGAAGACACTTGAGAGTGTTTAGTACACAAATCTGAAAAAAAGTTGACTGTAAGATGAAAAGTAGATTTTTGGTGAATATTTGAAACATGCATGCTTGACTACTTGCTAGGGTGGTTCTGTATAGAATGTCTCTCTGTCTCCTCCTCCGCGCAGCTCCTAAATCTCACTCACTCAGTCTCCCCTTAACACACGCGCAGGCTTTGTTTTAAGCACACACATTCTCTCAGACACACAGCTTGTTGTCACACACATACATTCTCACAGACACACAGGGTAAGCGCACACACACAACCTCCACTCAGTCTAAACTTCAGGGCAAAAGCATTGTAAATGTTGGATTTGAAATGTAATATCCCATTGGCAAGTCTGCAGCATGGATTTTTCTATACAGTGACAAATTGTCACAGAATTACATTTTTCCCTGGTTCGCAATGTTTGGAGGAGGAAACCGCCATCGCTGCTTGCAGCTATATTTTTTGTCTTCTGTTTGTAAATCCAGCGCACTCATTTCCTGTACAGCGGTGAGCTATAAGACTATTATAGTCTGGATAGTTGGAATTTTTTAAACACAGAGATATTAAAATGATGCGTAAATGATTTTCATGTGCGTTTCAATGTGCAAATCTGGCGAAACACAATGCTTGGACAGGGAAGAGCTGTCCACTATTTTAGGATTAGCCATTACAGACCTGTTGAAGACATTATAACCTTTTATTTCCAGTTATAGTAGCATACTAGTTGGATAGCATAGTTAGGTTTCCTCCTCATGGGAGTCAATGGCAGCCCCTAGAACCATATGGTAACTTTTTGTGAAATTTGGCACACTCATTAAGGACAGTCCCTTCTTCATTCACACCAAGTTTAATGGCTGTCATTACACCACTCTAGCGCCACCAAGAGGTCAAAGTTGGACTTTTGTAACACACGCAACTTTTGAACCGTATGACCGATTTTCAAAAATGAGGTACCATTGGATTCCCTGGATCAAGACGAATTTAACCCACCCCATGGCGTCAATTTCCGGTTATATAGATTATCCGCTATTTCCGGTTTTATCAAAAACCTTTGAAAGCCTACTCCTCCTACAATTTTTGGCAAATCTTCTTCAAAATCACAAGAGATGATCTTTAGACCTAGCCTCACAAAGGTTTTGATCCTCACAACCGTTTGTCCGGTACAGCCACTCAAATTCAGCAGAAAAGGCGCCAAACAGGAAGTGAAGTCATATCTTGGCAAATCTTTGAGAATTCAACACCAAACTTGATATGTCACTGGAAGACACTACAACATGTTCCCATGTGCAAAGGCAACTTCATATCTTGAAAAATGATTGATATAAAGCAAATTGGATACATTGTTAACACTAAAATAATGCTTTACACATCAATAGGTCAAAAAGTGATACTCTGACTCAATCACAAGTTCATGTGAAGACACTTGAGAATGTTTAGTACACAAATCTGAAAAAAAGTTGACTGTAAGATGAAAAGTGGATTTTTGGTGAATATTTGAAACATGCATGCTTGGCTAATTTCTAGGGTGATTTTCAGTAGAAGGTCTCTCTCTCTGCTACTTTGCTCCTCCGCGCGTGTCTCTCACACTCAGGCTCTGTCTTCACACACGCGCAGGCTTGATTTTATGCACACACATTCTCTCAGACACACAGCTTGGTGTCACTAGGGATGGGTATCGTTTGGGTTTTTTCCGATACCGGTACATAACCGATACTTTTAAAACGATACCGGTGCCTAAACGGTGCCCGAACCGATACTTTTTTTTTTTTTTAATTAAAGACATTAGGCTTATTTATTGCCAAGGCAAATAGTTTTCTTTAAATTTAACAATGTATTAACTGTTTGAGGTATACTATAAATAAAAATAAATACAAAACACTTGGCTTCAAACCTTTTAACTTCAAACTATGAACAATATATTAACTTATAACAACTGTTTACAGTATACTTAAATAAATATAAATAAATACATAAAAAACTCTGTACACACACTTCACACTTCAGTAATACTTTTGCAGAAATATGAGCATGTTTGCCTTCAGAGTAAAACAAATATTAATTAGTTTGCATTTATTTAAACCCACTGGTTTCGTGAATGTGTACTGCCCCTTTAAAAGTTTAGCTTCAGGGCCTCTTGAGTTCTCTCCCCCATTTTCATGCAATTTTGTTGTTGCATATGCTGCACGTCGCGTTGTTTGAATCTTTTTGTGCGAAATACAGCCACACTTTTGATCGTTTACCTTTCGACATTTTCTCCGTTATATTGATGGCTAGCTCTGTTTGTGCTTGCTCTGTGCAAGGCTGCCTGCTCTTCGCTGTCAGACTGTTGCAATGTTATTGTAGCGTCCAAGTTAGTGCTCTCTTAAGAACTCACATTGAGAAGGAATATCTTTGGATGAGACGGTAGCTCTCCGTTTAATAAAGCGTATCCAACTTCTGCTTAGAACAACCACACTTATCTTGAAACCGAAACCACACGCAAGTCAACCCATTACCATGGCAACTCCTCAACACAAATCCCGTTTCCACTAGTCCCATACGGAATGCAGCGTGAGCGACACAGGCGAGAGTCTATATTGGGAGATGGAGCAGTTTTATATGTGCCCCACGAAATTATCAACACAAAAAAGTATACAGATCGTACTCAGAAAGATCTACGCCACTAACGTTACTTCTCGTTAGCTATCGCTAGTTTTGTTAAATTATAAAAATTTTAATAAAAAAAAAAAAATAAAAAAAATAATCTGCTCAGGCACCGAAAGGAAGCACCGAAATCTGCGTTGCATTTCGGTCCGGGTAGGTATCGGTTGTATGGAACCGGTGCCGTATTGGTACCGGTTCTCGGTACCCAACCCTAGGTGTCACACACATACATTCTCACAGACACACAGGGTAAGCGCACACTCACAACCTCCACTCAGTCTAAACTTCAAGGCAAAAGCATTGTAAATGAAATGTAATATCCCATTGGCAAGTCTGCAGCATGGATTTTTCTATACAGTGTCAAATTGTCACAAAATTAAATTTTTCCCTGGTTCGCAATGTTTGGAAGAGGAAAACGCCATTGCTGCTTGCAGCTATATTTGTATTTGGTTTGCTACCTTTTAATGCACATTTGATTTCTACTGGTGTGGAGAGAGCAATGCCAACTCAGTTTACATCCACCACTAGGACTATTTTTAAGGTCTTCATGAAATTTACGTTTTAACAATCAGAATCAGAATAAGAATCAGATTTTATTGGCCAAGTAAGTTTGAACAAACAAGGAATTTGACCTGGTGAACTGACTCTAAATGTGCTTACACATTATATACATTACAACACAATACAAAACAAACACAATACAATACAAAAACAAACAGTGCAATGGTCTATGAAAGTTTGAGAAGTATATACTGGAGCTGTGAATAGTTACAATAGTGCAAAGAAGAAGTGGAGAGTGCAAGAAGTGCAGGGATAAAATATACATGCTACATGGGTAAATATATATATGTTATTATTAGTTGTTCAAGGGGTTAAGTTTATTAAAAACAGATGACAATAACCCTAGCAACCACAATATTAATGCAAACTTCTTATAAAACACCTAGCAAGCTAAATAGCATAAACTCATTATTACTAAGTTACGTGCTAGCTAGTTGTTGTTAGAAAAGACAATTTATCAATCTACAGGGACACATTAAACAGTTGCCAAACCTACTTCATCATACAGCATAACAGATTCTCACTTACCACTGTTTTCTTCCCGTCCTATCGCCTGTGCTTTCGTTTTGAATAGTCTGACGTACAGGAAGTTGCGTTTTGCTGCACTGTTGCTCCTTGCGAACTAATAGTATGGTGATGCCGGCCCATGGTCCACTTATGACAGAATGAGCCCAAGCTTAATCTCTACACTTATTATTGGTGCTCTACCTTCTCATGCTTCAAGGTTTCCTGTGATAAAAATGCAAGGCACAGTGAGATATCCAATTCCTCCCTGTGAAAACCTACCCCTCCATTAACAGAGGGACGTTCAGTGCCTCACTTTCGTGATTGGTTAATTTAGAGTCCAACTGTTATCTAGGAAGACCTCTGCCTTCTGTTTCTCATGGGTCTCTTATCTAAAGCAGTTACTCCAGTGCTTAATTGTGATCAATGGGTTTTAAAGGGTAAGTAGCTCTGGAGAATTCCCCTCACGGAATACAGGAGATTTCTCTAAGCAGATAGAAGTTACTTTAAGAAAAAAAAACTTTGGTCTTGTTCAATGATGTCAGCACCAAAAGTCATTAGGAGATTGCACTAGTTGCATTACCCGCCCTTTGGAGAGGAGGAAAAGAGATTGCATGTCCTAGAGCGTGAGCACAAACATTTGCCAGGGGCTCAAGACCCATTCCTGTTTAGCTGAAACACTTGAATGATGATGAAGGGTTAAGAGAAAACATCACACTCATGTGAGATAACCTCTCTCATCCTCAC